>NC_057758.1:6811883-6837040 GCF_004010195.1 Chiloscyllium plagiosum
GCCTCAATCAATACTTTGGTTTCGATCCCATCAGGAACCTTTTAAAGATGCATGACATCTCATCCTGTTTAATAGTAACTTGTCTTAGAAACTCAACACTCCCTCTCCTGAGATCACACTCCTCCAATGCATTCTCTTTGCTGAATACTGAGACAAAGAATTCGTTCGGGATCCCTCCAACCTCTTCTGGTTCCAGCCATGTATTCCCTCCATAGTCCTTGAGTTGGCCAACTCTTTACCGGCTACATTCGTGCTTTTTGTACAAGAATAAAAAACCTTTGAATTCTCCTTCACCCTGTTTGCTAACGACATTTCATGACCCCTTTCAGTCCTTTTAATTTCTTGTTTACGCTCTCTCCCACTTTCCTTACTTACTTCATGGGCTTCATCTGTTGCAATCTTACCAACAGTGCAAATGGTTCCTTTCTCTTCCTGACCAAGGTCTTAACATTCCTGGTCATCCGAGGTTCATGTAACTTGACATTCATATCCCTCATTCTCCCAGGAATGTGCCACTCCTGAAATCTTGTCAACTGCTGTTTGAAATAATCACATATGTCCGATGTAGATTTACCCTCAAACAGCCGCCTCGAATTTAATCTTTCCAGTTCCTTTCTAATATTGTTGTAGTTTGCCTTCCCCCAAATTAAGACCTTCACAAGAAGACTGTTGTTATCCCTATCCGTGAATATCTTAAAACGCACAGTATTATGGTCACTTCTCCCAAAATTCTCCATCACTGAAACTTCACCTACTTGGCCTGGCACAGTTCCTAAACTCAGGTCCGTTCCCTGGATTGATAGTTTACGTGTTGTGTCAAGGATCGGTCTTGAATGGTCCTTACAATTTCTGTCCATACAGTTTCCTAGCGGGTCGGGGAAGTTAGCCACCCACCACTTCAACCCTGCTTTCATATCTTTTCAAGATGTTTCCATATGTTCGCTCCTCTCTCGCTTGCTGGTCTTTGGGAGGCCTGCAGTATACACCAAGCATTGTGATTTCTCATTTCCTATACTTAAATTTTAAGCAATTAATTTTGCACTGCCCTTGATTCTTTGAATTTGCTTTTGAGTATATATATTACATCTAGCATTATTTCTACACCAGGAAATACATCCTTTTCCTCCACCCATCCTGTAATGAACTGCAGAGACATGCCATTTCTGCATCTAAGGCCTAGCACTGATTTTACCAATTTAACCCTGTGTGGAGCGGTTCGAGCCACATGCAGGAAAATGTAGGCCTCAGGCTCCATTTCCAGCCAAGCACTGATTTAACAATTTCTCCCAAAGTGGGACTTTTGAAGATCCAGACAGGGAGATTTAGATGCAGTCCCCATCTCAGGCTCATGTTTATTGATCCTTCATGGAGTCTGGGACTGAGAGCCCCACATGCATGAACGTCCACAGCAGGAAAGTTCCAGGTTCCTTCTTGGCCCAGTACTGCCGAGAATACCAATCCCCTTCCGAACCACAGAAAGTTAAAACCCAGCAATTGTTGGAAATGAACATACTGGTCTTCTGCTTTGAAGTAAGCCAGGTGACTCAGACCAGTATGCCTCATTTGCCAGTTTTCCTAACCTTTTCTTCTGCGACTGACCAAGACCCACAATGTAGTGAAAAGTAAGCCTCGGCATCACCTTTGTGTGTTGACCTTACAGAATGCTGTGAAACTAAGGGCCTTCACACTCACAGCTAGATACATGTGCATACAGAGCAGGACAGTCCGACTCTCCCTTATTGGGCCGTTTCCGAAACCAATCGCAAACTTAATGATGGGGGATGAATTGAGACCCACTGTGCTGTGAAGTTTACACCAAAGATCCAGATCCTGGGCCGAGTACTTACAGTTGATATAGGATTAGCTGAACTCCACAAATCTGAGATAGAGAGCGCAGGTTGAAGTTTGGCCCTAATCCGGAATGGGTGAACTTCATCCCTGGTGTCAGTTGGATGGAATAACCATCCCACCGCCCACACCATCACTCAGAGCAGGGACATAAAGGCTCAAGTTGTGGCTTGGGCCTAGTCAGCCAATGTGATTTGTCGTGGTGAATTAATTGAGCCACATCCCATCCGCACCCTGGCCATGGGGCTTGTTGAGGATGAATCGCAAACCTCGTGCTGTGTTAGTCAATTAGCTAATATCTCCACAACGCAGTGAAATATTAGCTCAGGATACATCATGGGGCTAGAGCTGGGATAGTCAATTAACCAGTTTCATTCCCAGTAGTTGACTTAATGCAGGGGAATATAAGAGTGGATGCCTTACAGTCCTAGTATTGAGTGAGCCAATCAGAGTGCAGGACAGATCTTGCCGCTCAGTGCAATGAACTCTCGGCTCCGGTTCCGTTTTAGAATTGCTTCCCCAATTAGCTGTGCATTTGACTGAGGACTCGATATGGCTCAATTGGTATCATGGGCCACTACTGCGCCACGGCTGAGTGCTGCCTCACCAGCCCCCGACACTCAGTTTCCATGATTACCCTCCAAGGCTCCAGAGTGCCCACTTCCAGGAACTCGCCCTCTCCTGGCAACATCATGGTGGATTGGGAGCCCATCAGTCAACTGTGTTAGCACGGTGCCTCGTGCAACATGTCGTCGGTGAGCAGCAGTAGCACAATGAGAGCCAACACCACATCCACCAGCACTGCAGCTCACCATCACCGTCCTCCAGGGCCTGGGTGCCATCCTAGGCTGCGTCTTGACCCCGCGGGCTCCATCAAGGAGGAGAGCAATGGGCAACCCCAAATGGTCTCCGGTCTATTCTTAGCATGACGGACAGGGAGGCTATGCCAGTGGGTGCATCACCACCCACCGGTGAGCAGATTTGTTGGGGATTTGAAGCTTCGGGCCTAGCATCTAGCACGAAGAATTGGTCAATGTCAATCATGGTCCAAAGGCATCAGGCCTTGGTTTTAATGGGAGCAAGATTTCAGTATTTCATCGAGGCCTCTCTGACAAACCTTTCATCCCCACCCCCAGCAAAACAAAGGAGAGACGAGATGTTGCTTCTCAAGTTTGTGCTGTGAGTCACTGGAGTATGGTAGCATGCAGTGTATGGCCTTGCAAGCAGGATGCTGTGTTGAAATGACTGGGCTACAGAAAGGTTGGGGTTATGCTTGGACAAAGACTGGAGGTGTTCTGCAATTGGGGGTGGAAACTCGATGTTGAGTAGCGCCTGAGTGCAGAGTGGATCTCACTTGCATGCAATAAAAGCAGAGATTCTGAAATAAACGCTGCAATTCACATTGACAGACAACAAGGTTCAGAGACAGAATGAATCCCACTTTCAATGTATGACTAGAAGCGAAGTTCCACAGTCGCAAGATTCGTGAATCTGATAATGAGAGGTGGTAGAAAATGAAAGGTTCTTGTTCACATACCGTACCAGGCACTGGATAATGCAGGAGGAATTCAATATTCTCTTACATCATCAGAGATAGACAAAATGCGCTTTGCACAAACGTCAATGAACAATCGTCGAACTACTGTCTGAATTACTGTCTTTTTGTATAAAACCATTCAATAAAGTAGGAAACCGCCAACAAACGATTTTAAAACTAGCATTTTATTGAACAAAATGTATCGAGGACTCCTCTCTATCCTTATCATTCCCTGAAGGACCTGTCGAAGATTATCACAATTCTTATGAGTGCATCATTCTCTGATCTGTAAATGTCATCATTCAAGATTGTGAGGGCAATCATTGGTCAAAGTTACATTTACTCAGTATTCTAGAAAAAGGGCAATGCGTAATTTGAGCATAGTTTCTGTCTGATCATTTTTTTTGCCATTTATTGATGAGAATTGCTCAGAGAAACAGCAGAAGATCGGAGAAATAATACAAAATTTTCTTCACTCGTTCCATGATTGGAAATTTCATACATAGTTTTTAATGATGATGAAGTAAGATTTCGGTCAGATTTCTCAAAACAGTTATCTGAAATAACCCAATGATAAATAACAATGAAAGTTGATGTCTAGACTGCAGGTTTCACAGATACTAAAACTTGTACACGGCTCTGGACTGCAATAAAAGATCAATACAGTGAATGAGATAATGTAGAAATGATCGAATGTCGAAGCAGATTCCGTATTATTTTCGTGGAAAAGGGATCCTCAGGGAAACACCTGCATCTGACAATGTTGTTGTTTGAAGATACATCCACAAAACGTTAGCATGGAATCTCTGACTTCAATGACGTTTTCACAAGGAAAATTGTCACGACTTTCATTCAGAGACAAATGCATTTGTATTATCTATACTTTCTTTGTAGATTCCAATTCGGTACGCCTATCTCTCCCAGTCTGGTTGGTGGTTGAACATTGCAGAGACCATGCAAACCCTCGGACAAGACCCAATGCACAAAAACCGAAAGTACTCGAGGGCCGTTTTCGCGATTTGACCATTTCTCCAGCAACTCGTGCAATTGCTGAAACTTCCTCTATTTGCAACTCACCAGCTCGTAGTACTTCGGGGTGGGTTCGGGCGAGGGAGTTGGAATCCTGCGTTTAACTCTTCGCTGAGCACGATTTTCTGTTTGGAAGAAATGCTAAGTGAATCACTTTCTCCCCCATTGTGTACAATTCTCACTATCAAACCATTCCCAGATATCATTATCCAACCTTATTTAAGTACGATTGTAATGGATCACTCTATGGACTAGCTACCCCCAACCGCCCCGCCCCCCCCACCTGCTCATTAATCAAAAGAAGTGTAGGTAATACTGAGGGACGTATTCAGGTGAAGGGTTCCCGTGATAGATGGATAACTGCTTTATCAGGAGCTGAATGGTTAACTAGACTACGTAAATCAACTTATCTCTGGGCAGAATCCGGCTCTGTTGTGAAAGTTTAACTTGTTAACAAAAGTTTCACCAGTTAGATTCCTGCTGCATCGGTTGAGAATCTCACATATTGTTCGAGATGCACCAATCCGAGCAAATCAGCGAGTATTTCATTATATATCAGACATCTGCCTTCAAGGTGGTGGATGCGCATTTTCGAGTGTGACGATGAGTTCCTCACCACAGAAGCCATTGTGTCTAATCTGTTCCAGTATCAATGGCAATAGTATGATGAATAAAGTTTAACACCTAGTTGATCCTTTTTTTGTTGAATCATTTAGTCCTGTCTGACAGAAAATGATTTTGATGATTGCCATGTAAGGAATAGTATCCTGCAGCATACAATCTTAGCCCATCATTTTGTTTCCACGTACGCACATTACAAAAAGTTTGCAGGACGGGTGTTGTCTCTCGGCCTTGTCCTCTTATCTCTGGGATGTGAGAATTTTCCTGCTCTTTTGCCATTAGGCATGCAAGTTCATATAGGATGTGCCTTGCTGCTGTTGTGGATTTGTGTTACGCCTTTTCAAATCTTTCAGGCCTGAAGATGGTTTCTGTCTGACCTCGTGCCGCTATTCTTTATTAGTTCCTGTGTTCGTCCATGTGGATTGGTCACGACACCTAAATACATCCTGTTTCTCGATGTTCTTTCCCAGCGATGTTCTGCTAATCCACTCTTTCCATTCACATATAATCTTTTCAGCAGCTCTGACTGGTTTCCTTTTGAAATTAGTTTCATAATTAATGTAACTGGATATTTCACCATGCTCTTTAACTGTTCTCTGAACGTGGATTGCGTCTCAATATAAATTAATGTGTTTGTGCAGCAATTTAAATTCAGCAAAATATGTGCAACTTCCTTAAATATGTATTCAGAATTGGCATCGAAGAGTTCATTAACATTAAAAATGAACAAAATATACGGTCACCACAACAGTATAAAACTTCTCGATATAGTGAGGAGTAAAATCACAGAATTCCGCCTGCTGTCCATCTCTGGATCAATCTGTCCCTTGCCATGACCCTTCAGTCCCTTACGAACTCGACTATCCACTAATATATGCCTGTCTATCAGAGCATTGAGCAACAGAATTGAACCAAATGGTGACAATGGCATTAAAACCTTATCAACCATTCTACATGCAATCCATCTCGGGTCAGTAAATTCGCTTCATTTGTTCGAACAATACAGAGGAACATTGTGAATTATTCGCTTAGGCTTAAATCGGAAGTAAATGGGTGTGTTTTTAAACTAAAAAATATACTGATTGTTGCAAGAGCTCCTGTTGCAGTATTCCTGGTGCAATATTTAAATTTAAGCCTCTCGCAACAAATAGCAATAATTCGATCAAAAGTAACAGCGAAAGTGAACCAGACTGAACAGTCCATTGCTCATCGAGCCAGGAGGTAGTTAACCTTACACACAGCAGTGAGTTTCAGGAGAGGCAACGGGAAATAATACCAATTGATTCGGAGAAGCATGACCTCAGTGATAATCGTCAGTAGATCCGCCATTGCCATGGCCACCATGCAACGAGTGGTGCAGTTGGAGATCCCACACTTTCCCTGGGATAGGATGGCAACTGCCACGAGATTTGCTGTAAGAGGAAAGAGGCAGAAGGATCTCAATTTTGTTTATATTCGTGTGGAGATAGTAAGCACTGAAATTGGACGTGCACACCCAGATCCCTCTGTTCCTCCTACACTGCCAAGAATCCCGTCTTTAATCATCTGTGTTAATCTCTGTGCATTGATATCAATTCTTTCCTAAAGCAGGACGTGTGACATCCAATTCTATTTAAAATTGTGCACCAGAAAGAAGATTAATCAAGATGTGAAAGTGCTGCCATTCAATCACTGCATCTAATTAGATTAAAATTAAATGATGTGTGAAACCGAATGCAATAAATCACACAAGAGTAAATCTAATCTATGATTCGTCTCAGTAAGAAAAGACAACTGCTGTTATGGTTGTCCATTTTCATCGCACACAGTGGAATCTGACATTGATAATTCAACAATACCTATTATCAGGGAACCTCCCCCTTCCGGACTCTAGCTTCACAGGGCAGACCACACACACACACACACACACACACACACACACACACACACACACACACACACACACACACACACGTTCAGGAACAACTTTTCCCTGGCTGTGTTAGACAGGTGAATGGACTCCTTGGCCTCAAATAATGATGATCTTCCTTACGTTGTTCTGGCAGAGTGTGGAAACGTGCAATGTCTCTACCTCAATCGTCATGATCTGTACATCCACGCTTACTATCATCTGCCTGTTCTGCACATAAAAAAAACCTTTCACTGTAATTCTGTACATGTGACAATAAATCAATCAAGACGGCGTCTCTTGTAGGGTCTGAACTGGAGGACGAACAAATTATTCATAAAGGTGCACAAATGTCGAATTGCACGGTACAGAAACAGACACTTCGTGTCCAACTTGCTCTTGCCCAGATATCCTTACATTGTTGAACTCCTTTGCCAGAAACACAAACAGGAAATGCTGGAAAGAGCTCAACTGGTCTGGCAGCACTTGTGGATTTAATCAGAGTTAATATGGCGCCCCTCTTTGGCCTCCAGTCTGAAACAGAACCTTCCACCACCATCTTGTCTCCCTCTTTCAAGGCAATTTTATATCCAAGTGGTTAGCTCTGCTAGATTCCATGTGATCAAACCTTGCTATCTGGTCTACCATGCAGAACATTATCAAAAGCCTTGGTAAAGACCATTTGGACAAATCCCTGTTCCACCTTCATCAATCTTCTTTGTCACATCTTCAAAAATTCAATCAAGCTCATGAGACACGATTCCAACCGCACAACACCACGTGGAGTGCTCCTAATTAGTCCTTTCCTTTCCAAATACATGTAAATTCTGTCTGTGAGGACTTCCCCCAACAACGTACCAACCACTGACATCAGTGCCACTTGTCTCTACTTTCCTGCCATTTCCTTACCACCATTTTTAAGTATTGAAATCATGTTAGCCAATCTCCAGTCTTCCAACGCCTTCCCACAAAGTGCTGGCTTTCATCTGATCACGTCCCTGGTCTTTATCCACATTTCTGTATTTTAAGATGCCCAGCACCTCCTCCTCAGTAATATGGACACTTTTTTGCATGCGACTGTACATTTTTCCAAGTTCTTCTGTTTTCATTTCCTTCTTAACAGTAAATACTGATGTGGAACACTTGTTTATGAATCTCGCCTGTCTCTCTCAGTTCCACACATTCCACATGGCCTCGATGACTTTTCGGGGGAATGCGGATATAGGGGGGGGAGACGGCTCTTCTCTCCCTCGTCACTCTTTTGTCCTAAACGTTTTTTGTGGAATATCTTTGGATTCTCCTTAACCATATTCACCAAAGTAACCTCATGTCCCCTTTTTGCCTCCTGCTTTTCCACCTGAAATCCTCCGATTTCCGTTATACTCCGTTCGGATTCACTCAATCTCAGCTGTCTGTAATTGACTAAAACCTCAATCTTTTCTTGACCAGAGCCTCAATTTCTCTTGCGTTCCAGCATTCCTTCCACCTACCAGACTTGCCATTCATTCTGACAAGAACACACTGTCTCTGGGCTCTTTTCATCTCATCTTCAAAGGCATCCCACTTACGAACTGGCCAATTTACTGACCAAAACCTCTCCCAGTTACGTTTTAAAAGACAGCAATGATGAGAGGGCAAGTGACACTGGCAGGTACAGAACCCTGGGGAGAGTCAGAACACCATCGTGCAGCCAAGGTGATGAAGAACACAAAGGCATTCTGCGGACAAACGCAGATCCGTCTCACAGAAACTCTTTGTTCATGAATTGGATCTTTCTAGAATTTCATAAGAATGCTTGACCCTGACATTATTGTAATCATTCTCATATTGTTCTGGTCCTTTACACCTTGATTTCTTGGTAGATCTGCTATAATCATCGAGATTTACAACATGGAATCACACCCTTCATCCAGGCCGACAAGATTTCCTAAATAAATCTACGTCGATTTGTCTACATTTGGCACATAACCCTCTAAACCCTTCCTATTAATGTCCCCATCTAGATGGCTTTTAAAGGCAGTAATTGCACCAGCCTCCACCATTTCCTCTGGCAGCTCATTCTACACACGCTTCACCCTCTACAAGTATTAGCCGTTCGACAGTTTTCAGAATCTTCCTGTCAATGAACAGTCCAAACACTAAGCAGCAGATCTCACATCACCACATAAACATTATTTTCCAACAGAAGACAATAAGGCGTGGGACAAGAAGACGATTCAACTAAACAACTTTGCTCTGTCAAAAAAAATCGTGACTTAGCTAATAATCCTCAGTTTCACTTTCCCACATTTTTTTCTGTGAATCTGAATCACTTGTACATTTAAGAGAAAGCCTCTACGAATGCACATATTAGTCAAACTTTGACAGCGACTGAAGTGAAGAATTCCAAATGCACCCTCTAAAAGGAGAAAATCATCCATATTTCTCAGCTAGGTGTTAGTGGTTGGCTACAGTATTGCTGGTGATGATGGCCCACGGTTCCCTCATGGATGTTCAATTTTAGTTACTGGATTCTTGATAGGTATGACCCACTTTGCCAGTAGTAGTGCCACATAACTCTGAGAAGGCATCTTCATAATGTGTGGGAATTCACTTCTGTCATGCCTGTGCGCTGGACTCTCCCAGAAATACCATTGCGGAGAGATCCATCTGTGACAGGTAAGTTTGTTCAGAATCAGTTCGTTTAAGTTGCTTCCATTTGATGACCCACTAATCACTTTCTGTAGTCTAGCTGCTCTGCCTTTTATCTCTCAGCCTGTTGAGTCAGATTTTGTTTTCTATGGAGATTCTTTATGTGATGAGCATTGAAGTGTCACACCCGGAGCATGCTGTGTGCCCCTTCGATCTCAGTGTATTCCTCAATTTATTTTCATCATTGAAGAGGACTGATGTATCACTGATCTCAACCATTCCTTCAGTGTCGCCGAGTCAAAATCCTGGAATCCCCTCCTTAATTATTTATTGTGGGTCTGCCTACAAAACACAGTCTGCAGAGGTTCAAGGAACAGCTCACCCATACCTCCACCCCACGTTCTCAAGAGGGGGAACGAGAGACGGGAGACAAATACCAGGCAGGCAAGTACCACCCAAGTCCCATGAATTAATAGAAATGAGATTTGATGAAGATGTTCGAGCTGTGGCTTCAGAGAAATGTCATTTCTCTCCTCACCCACAACGGAGCCCACCCTATTGGAGGATTTTCCATCCTTCTGACCTGCTCCACTCTTGAGACCTGACAGTGAAGTTGTTCGACTGTTGCAAGCGTTCAGACATGATTTTTTTTTTAAAAAGTCTGGAAAATGGTACAGGACACCACAATCCTTGAACTGTTATAATTGATTCACAACCGAGGACATCAGCTAAAAATAGATAACACAGACAAACAGGTGTTGGATCCAATACGTTTTGTCCTTTAAATCAATGATTTGATTGTCATTGGGTAGTTGTCATGGGAGACTTCAACTATCAAAATATTGACAGGGATCACTACTGTATGAGTACTATAGATGGGTCAGCTTTTGTCCAGTGTGTGCATGAGGGCTTCCTGACATAGTATGGAGACAGGCCTACAAGGGGCAAAGTCACTTTAGATTTAGCGCTGGGTATCGAGCCTGGCCAGGTGTTAGATTTGAAAGTAGGTGAGCACTTTGGAGACAGCGATCACAATTTTGTCAGTTTTACTTTAGTGATGGAAAGGGATACGTGTACCCCACCAAGCAAGAGTTACAGCTGGGGGAAGGGACATTACGCTACAATTAGTAAAGATTTAGGAAGGGTAAAATGGGGAAGGAAACTGCAGGGGATGAGCACATTAAAAATGTGGAGCTTATTCAAAGAAAAATGACGAACATTCGTCGACCCAACACCGACCCAACACCGTGTGGACGTGATAATTTTGTGCCTGTCAGGCAGGAAGGAAGATATAGAATGCGTGAGCCGTAGTTTACTAAGGGAGTAGAATCCCTGGTCAAGACGAAGAAGAAGGCTTATGTTCCGACAAAATATGAAAAAAAGTTAGAGCGCTTGAGGGTTACAAGGAAGTCAGGAAATCCAAAAAAAAACAGATTTCAGAAGAGCCAGTAGGAGACATGAGAAGTTGTTGGCGCATTGAAGCAGGATTAACCCTAAGCCTTTCCATAGGTATGTCAGGAATAAAAGAATGACGACAGCTAAATTAGTGCCAATCAAGGATAAAACTGGGAAGTTGTGTGTGAAGTTAGAGGAGGTAGGGGAAGCACGAAACATATATTTTTGTTCACTGAAGAAAATGAAAGTGTTGGCGACGAAGATACAGAGATACTTGCATCTGGACTAGAAGAGATTGAGGTTCACAACGAAGAGGTATTAGATATACTGCAGAGTGTGAAAATAGATAAATCCACTGGGCCGGATGGTATCTATCCTAGGATCCTATGGGAAGCAAGGGAAGAGATTGCCGAGCTTTCGGCATTGATCTTCAAATCATCATTGTCTACAGGAATAGTGCGTGATGGCTGGAGGATAACAAATTTGGTTCCTTTTTTCAAAAAAGGGTATTAGAGACAACCCTGGTAATTAAGGACCAGCAAGTTTCACTTCAGTTGGTGGTAAAGTGTTGGAAAATGTTCTAAGAGATAGGATGTATAACCATCTAGAAAAAAATAATCTGATCAGGGACAGTGAGCACGGTTTTGTGAAGGGTAGGTCGTGTATAACGAAACTTGTTGAGTTTTTTGACAAAGTGACCAAACAGATGGATGAGAGTAAATCAGTTGATGTGGTGTATATGGATTTCAGCAAGGCGTTCGATAAGGTTCCCCACAGTAAGGTATTATACAAGATGCGGAGGAATGGGATTGTGGGAGACATAGCAGTTTGGATCAGTAATTGGCTTGCTGAAAGAAACAGAGTGTTATGATTGATGGAACATGTTCATCTTGGTGCCCAGTTACTAGCGGCGTACCGCAAGGGTCGGTGTTGGGTCCACTAATGTTCGTCATTTTTATAAATGACCTGGATGAGGGTTTAGAAGGATGAGTTAATAAATTTCCGGACGACACTAAGGTCGGTGGAGTTGTGGACAGTGACGAAGGATGTAGTGGGTTGCAGAAAGACACAGATAGGATGCAGAGCTGAGCTGAGAGGTGGCAAATGGAGTTTAATGTGGCCAAGTGTGAGGTGATACACTTTGGATGGGGTAATAGGAATGCAAAGTACTGGGCTAATTGTAAGATTCTTGGGAGTGCAGATGAGCAGAGAGATCTCGGTGTCCATGTACACAGATCCCTGAAAGTTGCCACCCAGATTGACAGGTTTGTTATGAAGGCATGCGGTGTTTTGACCTTTATTAATAGAGAGATTGAGTTCCGGAGCCAGGAGGTTATGTTGCAGCTGTACAAAGCTCTTGGTACGGTCACACTTGGAATATTGTGCACAGTTCTGGTCAACGCATTTTAAGAAGGATATGGAACCTTTGGAAAGGGTGCAGAGGGGATTTACTAAGATGTTGCCTAGTATAGAAGGAATGTCTTAAGAGGAAAGGCTGAGGGCCTTGAGGCTGTTCTCGTTAGAGAGAAGAAGGTTGAGAGGTGATTTAATAGAGACATACAAGATAATCAGAGGGTTAGATAGGGTGGAAAGGGAGAACCTTTTTCCAAGTATTGGGACGGCAAACATGAGGGGACACAACTTTAAAGTGAAGGGAGATAGGTATAAGACAGATGTCAGAGGTAGTTTCTTTACTCAGTGAGTAGTGAGGGTATGGAATGGTTTTCCTGCTACGGTAGTAGATTCGCCAAGTTTATTTGCATTTAAGTCGTCATTGGACAGGCATATGGACGTACATGGTATAGTGTAGGTGGGATGGACGTTAGATTAGTATGACAGGGCGGCGCAACATCGAGGGGCGAAGGGCCTGTACTGCGCTGTAATGTTCTATGTTCTTTGTTCTATAATGGGGACATGAGGTAACTTTGTGAATATGGTTAAGGATAATCCAAAGAGATTCCACAAATACGTTAAGGATAAAAGTGACGAGGGCGCGAATAGCCGCCTTCCCCCTTTCCCCTATCCCCCAAAAGGTCAACAAGGCCAACAATGTGTGGAACTGCAGAGATAGGCGAGACACTTAACAACTATTTCACATCAGCATTTATTATTAATAGGGAAATGAAAGCAAATGAATTGAACAGCCACATCTTACTGAGGAGGAGGTGGTGGACACCTTAAAATGCACACAACTATTTCACATCAGCATTTATTATTAATAGGGAAATGAAAGCAAATGAAATGAACAGCCACATCTTACCGAGGAGGAGGTGGTGGACACCTTAAAATGCACAAAGGTGGATAAAGCCCCAGGACATGATCAGATGAAAGCCAGAACTATGTACGAAGTTGGAGAATTGATTGTTGTGCCCCTTGCTGAGTTATTTTTAACATCGATCAATACAGATAAGGTGCTGGAAGACTGGAGATTGGCTAACGTGATGTCAATGCTTTAGAAAGGAGGTCAGGAAACGGCAGGAACGTAAAGGCCAGGTAACCTGTTGTCAGTGGTAGGTACGTTGTTGGAGGGAATCCTTGGGAACATAATTTACATGTGTTTGGATAGGCAAGAACTAATTAGGAGCAGTCAACGTGGCGTTGTGTAGGGAAATCGTGTCTCATATGCATTATTGCATTTTTGAATAAGTGACAAAGAAGGTTGATGAAGGCGGAGCAGGGGATGTTGTCATGGAAGGCAGGTTTCCGTGATGGTGTGGGCTGAGCACCCCACATTCTGTATCATTTTGCAGTCAGAAACAAAAAAGCAACACTTTGGAATCGCGGTAGTTCTGAACGACTGGAGATGGAGATTTAAAGTACAGGACGACGCTGTGGTTGCACTGAATTTCGCATGTCCTGGCACCACTGTGTTTGGGGACTCCATAGGATTATGAGAATAATTACTTTTATTTTACCACCTACTGCCTCGGCCCTGCAGTCACTGCAATCAAGTTGTCCAAAGAGTTAAATCTTTAAAAGATTCACATATATGTGCATTTTATTTTACAGAAATCGAGTGCATTAGATGGTGGTTCCACTTAATCATCCAAAACTCCATCTGTCAATTTTGGAAGTAGCTGCTATTGTAAACCAGGTAGATCATTGTAGAAGGGATTCAATTCGAGAACAAGAAAACTGACAGATGTGATAACTACAATGTGGGGTTCACACATTAGAAACAAAAAGGCATTGCTCCCCCCCCCGCCCCGTACATGTGAAAAACCTCATGGAGCTAAATTTTATACATTAGTAATGCAAAGGTGGTACTGGGGAACCATCCTTTTACATCCTGTCCCATGTGAAACCAGAAACATAACTGGGAGAAAATGAAGCTATGACAAATTTCTTCAAAAGCGAGTTGAACAAGCAGCTATGAGATAAAGTCCAGGAGAAAAAGAAGGAAGTGGGTGCGTGAGCTCAGCTGAGTGCAGGCTGAATAGTCACTTGCTGGGCTACGACTATCTTAATGGGTTTACGTTGGGGTTCTGATTTGTTTATCTAGATTCGTTAGGTCCAGCACTGGAACAGTATAAAATACAGATTTCAAGTTCATGTTGTAGTTTCGCAGTTTCCAAGCGTGAGGACAATTTTAAACTGATCAGTAGAAAGTGAGGACTGCAGATGCTGGTGATTCGAGTCGAGAGTGTGGTGCTGGAAAACCACAGCGGGTCTGGCAGCAGAGAGAGGCAGGAAGATCGACGTTTCGGGCAAAAGCCCTTCATCAGGAATCTGATGATAGGCTTTTGTTCGAACTGTCGATTTTCTTGGGATGCTACTTGACCTGTTGTGCTTTTCCTGCATCACACTTTAAACTGATCAAACCTGGCCATTTTGAGTGTTTTAGGCTCCAGTTAAATCTCAACACCTGTGTTTTACATCAACAGGGGATACCACGCATGTTGTAATCTGTTTACTCAAAATTTACTAAATGAAAAAGATCACTTCAGTGTCCCGATAGATGCCCCTAAAAGTATAAAATGCATGTATTGAGATGGAACGTTTCAGAGTTGAACGTGGAAAATTGTCTGCAGTACAAACCCAACACATTTTCCCAGACAAAATGCACAATACCTTACGAGCTGTCAGGAAAATGTTTTATGCAATCCTTACTATAATTGGTATTCCTGGTAAGTGTTTATTAGGCTTAAAATCGTTTAATTCTCTGTATGCATTGGCTTTTGATATGCACAGTGACTTCATATAGTATTTGCTGGCCATTCTAAGACCGACACCATAGCATTATTACTGGCACCAATACGTCATTTTTATCTGTACAATGCTTCTTTTTTCGCTGAAAATCCCTGTCTTGTTGAATTTCTTCTCGATCATAGGGATGTGTGTCTGCGAATGTGTGTGTGTGTGTTTGCGTGTGCGTGTTTCTGTATGGTCTGTCCTGTGAAGCCAAAGTCAGGAAGGGGAAAATTCCCTGATAATAGGTATTGTTGGAGATTATCAATTTCAGATTCCACTGTATGCGATGAAATTGGACAACCATAACAGCAGTCGGCTTTTCTTACTGAGAGGAATCACAGGTTAGAATTGCTCTTGTGTGGGTGATTGCATTCGGTTTCACACGTCATTACATTTAATCTATTGGCAGCAATTTCTCAACTTGATTAATCTTTCTGGTGCACAATTTTAAATATATTTGAATGTCACACGTCCTGCTTTAGGAAAGAATTGATATCAATACACAGAGATTAACATAGGCGATTAAAGATTGGATTCTTGGCAGTGTGGAGGAATAGAGGGATCGGGATGTGCACGTACATAGATCCTTCAAAGGTTCCACCCAAGTGGATAGTGCTGTTAAGAAAGTATATGGTGCTTTGGCTTTCATCATCGGGGGATTGAGTGTAAGAGCTGTGAGTTTTTGCTGCAGCTCTACAAGTCCCCGGTGAGACCACACTTGGACTTTTGTGTTCAGTTTTGTTCGGCCTGTGGTAGGAAAGTTACAGAGACTTTGAAGAATGTGCAAAGAAGGTTTACCACGTTGCTGCCTGGACTGGAGGGCTTGCCTTATGAAGAAAGTTTGAATAGGCACGTGCTTTTCTCTCGGGAGAGAAGGAGGAAGAGAGGAGACCTGATAGAGCTGTGCAAAGTAATGAGAGTAACAGATAGAGTCAATAGCCAGATTCTTTTCCCCGGTACAGGATTGACTGGTACGAGGAGTCAAAATTTGAAGATATTAGGAGGAAGGTATAAAGGAGATGTCAGAGGTAGGTTCTTTACACAGACAGTTGTGATTAAATGGAATGCGTTGCCAGCTGTGCTGGTAGAAGGAGAGTCATTGGGGCATTTAAGTACATATTTGAACTGCAGGAGGAAAGCGGAGCACCCGAAAAAAACCCCAGACAAACACGGGGAGAATGTGCAAACTCCACATAGAGAGTTGTCCCAGATTGGAATCAAACCCGGGTATCTGGTGCTGTGCAAAGCCCAAAGAACAGAATTGAATGAGGATGTTGGAAAAGAAAAACGTTCTGCAAGATAGGAACTGCTCAGATAATCATTCCATTGTCTGTGCTCACCATTTATTGTTGAGAACTGACATGCCACTGTGAGGCAGCAGTGCTTACCACCGACCCTTAGTGTACAGAGATGTGCACGCTCGGTAAATGCGCCATGGGAAATGTGATATTACCGGTTTGGCATGAAAAATTTTCGTGGGTTTACAGGGATGGGCGCTCTGGTTGGCATGTTCTTCTGAGGATCAGTTCAGCCTCGATTAGCCAAGCAGCTTCCGTAGTTATTCAATTATTCTTTAGACATAAAAATAGTCAGACCTTCATATCAGTAGATTTAGTAGATTTGTCGAAATCCCGAGTTCCACGTATGAAAGAAAATTAGTTATGGTTCAAATTGTGAAAAGAGCCGATTGCCAAGTTTTTAAACAAATCTCAGTGCTTACTTTCTCCACACGAATATAAACAAAATTGAGACCCTTCTGCCTCTTTCCTCTTACTGCAAATCTCGTGGCAATTGTAATCTTAGCCCAGGGAAAGTGCGGGATTTCCAACTGCACCACTTGTTACATGTTGGCCATGGCAATGGCGGATCTACTGACGAGTATCACTGAGGTCATGCTTCTCGGAATCAATTGGTATTATTTCCCGATGCCTCTCCTGACACTCACTGCTGTGTGTAAATTTAACTACCTCCTGGCTCGATTAGCAATGGACTGTTCAGTCTGGTCCACTATCGCCTTTACTTTTGATCGATTTATTGCAATTTGTTGCGAGATGCTTAAATCTAAATATTGCACTAAGAAACCGCAACAAGAGTTCTTGCAACAATCTACTTATTTTTCAGTTTAAAAAACATACCATTTACTTTCGATTTAAGCCTAAACGAATTATTAACAATGTTTCTCTGTATTGTTCTAACAATCGAACCTATTTTACTGACCCGAGATGGTTTGGATTTAGAATAGTTGGTAAGGTTTTAACGGCATTGCTACCATTTGGTTTAATTCTGTTGCTCAATGCTCTGATAGTAAGGCATGTTTTGGTGGCTATTCGAGTCAGAAAGTGACTGAAGGGTCATAGCAAGGGAAAGAATGATCCAGAGATGGAGAGCAGATGGAATTCTGTGATTTTACTCCTCAACATATCGGGCATCTTTATACTGTTGTGGTTTCCGTATATTCTGGTCATTTTTAGTGTTAATGAACTCCTCGATGACAATTCTGAAAATTTATTTAAGGAAGTTGCGTACATGTTGCGGAATTTAACATGCAGCACAAACACTTTAATTTATGTAGCGATGCAGTCCAAGTTCAGAGAACAGTTGAAGAGCATGGTGAAATATCCGGTTACGTTAATTATGAAACTAACTTCGAAAGGAAACAACTCAGAGCTGCTGAAAAGATGATACGTGAATTGAAAGAGTGGCTTGGCAGAACATCGCTGGGAAAGAAAATCGAAAAGCAAGACGTTTTAACATGTCGTGACCAATCCACATGGAGTAACAGAGGAACTAAAAAAGAACAGCGGCACCAGGTCAAATAGAAACCTTCTGAAGGCCTGAAAGAAATGAGCAGGTATAACCCAAATCCACAACAGCAGCAAGGCATATCCTATATGAACATGTATGATTAATGGCAAAAGAGCAGGAAAATTCTCACATCCCAGAGATAAGGGAACAAGGCCGAGAGATAACACCCGTCCTGCAAACTCAGTTGTAATGTGCATACGAGGAAATAAAATGATGTGTTAAGCTTGTGTGCTGCAGGATACTATTCCTTATATGACAATCAATGAAAACATTTTCTGTCAGACAGGGCTAAATGATTCAACAAAGAAAGGATTAACTAGGCGTTGAACTTTATTCATCATATTATTGACATTGATACACGAGCAGATTAGATGCGATGGTTTCTGTGGTAAGGAACTCATCCCCACTCTCGAAAATGAGATGGCACTATCTAGAAAGCAGACGTCCAAAATATAATGAGATACTCGCAGATTTGCGCTGATTGGTGCAGCTCGAACAATACGTGGGACTCACAACCGCTGCAGTAGGAATTTAACTGGAAAACATTTTTTTAATCAAGTTAAATATTCGCGTCCGAGCCAGATTCTGCCCAGAGCCACATAAATTTATGTAGTCTAGTTAAACATTCTGCTCCGGATAAAGAAGTTATCCATCTATCACTGGAAACCCTTCACATGAATATGGCCTTTCGTATTGCCTTCACATCTTTAGATTACTGAGGGGTCGGTGGGTTGGGGGGAGCTAATACATAGAGTGATTCGTTACAATCTTACTTACATAGGGTTGAATAATGATATCTGGCAATTGTTTGCCAGAGAGAAGTGAGCACAATGGGGGAGGAAGTGATTCACTTAGCATTACTTCCAAACAGTAAAGCGTGCTGAGCAGAGAGATTGGTGCAGGATTCCAACTCCACCACACGAACCCACCCCGAAGTACCACATGCTGGTGAGTTGCAGAAAGAGGACTTTTCAGCAGTTGCACAATTGTTGGAGAAATGGTCAAAAGTGAAAACGGTCTTGGAGTGCTTTTGATTTTTGTGCATTGGATCTTATCCTTGGGCGTGCATGGTCTCTGCAATATTAAAATACAAACCGGAATGCAGTGATAGACATACCGAATAGGAATCTACAAAGACAGGAAAGATAATAGGAATGTATTTGTTTCTGAATGAAAGTAGCATCAAGTGTCCTTGTGGAAACTTCATTGAACTCAGAGATCCCATGCAGAAGCTCTGAGGATGTATCTTCAAACAACATCATTGATATATACAGCTGTTTCCCTGAGGACCCATTTTCTACGAATATAACGCAGAATCTGCTTCTATACGCCATCATTTCGACATCTTCTCATTCTACGCTATTTCCTTTTATTGCACTCGAGAGCCATGTACAAGTTTTAGTACCTGTGAAACCAGTGTCAGCATCAGCTTTCATTACTATTTGTCATTGTGTTATTTCAGATAACGTTAAGCCTGTTCTGAGAAATCTGACAGAAATCTTGCTTCATCGTCTTTTTAAAAGCTATGCTCGAAATTGCCAGTCATGGAACGAGTGAAGAAAATCTTGTACTATTTCTCCAATCCTCTGCTGTTTCTCTAAGCAATTCTCATCAATACATTGCAAAAATAAACGAGAAACTATGCTCAAATTACACATTGTCCTTCTTCTATAATAATGAGACTAAATGTAAATTTGACCAGCTGTGTTACAGTCCTTATCTCTGGCCAATGATTGCCCTCCCTATCTTGAATGATGACATTTGCAGATTAGAAAACGATGCAGGCAAATGAATTGTGATGATCTTGGACAGTTCCTCAGGAAACGATAAAAGTGGAGGCAAACTCTAGGTACATGTCGTTCCATGAAACGCCAGTTTTAATATCGTTTGATGGTGGTTTCCTACTTGATTAAACAGTTTTATTCAAAAAAAGTAATTCAGTCTGTACTTCATTGATTGTTGATTGACGTTTGTGCAAACCTTCCTGTGTTTGATACATTGTGACAACCTCCGACGATGAAAGAGAACATTGAATTACTTCCGCATTATCCAGTGCCTGAACTGTATATGACTAAGAACCTGCCGTTTGCTCCCAATCTTTCACTCTCAGATTTACGAATCTCTGGGACTGTGGAACTTTGTTTCGTGTCATACATTGAAAGTGGGATTTATTCTTTCTCTGAACTTTGCTGCCTGTCAGTGTGAATTGCAACGCTTATTTCCGAATCTCTGGGTTTGTGCATGTAAGTGAGATCCACTCTGCACTGACGCCCTGCTCAACATTGAGTGTCCACCCCCATTTGCAGAACACCTCCAGTCTGTAAACAAGCAAGGCCCAAAATTTCCCGTAGCCCAGTCATTTTAACACAGCATCCTGCATGCAAGTTCATTTGTCTGTCCTCGGTATTCTACCATACTCCAGTGAATCACGGCGAAGCTGGAGAAGCAGCATCTCATCTTCAAACTAGGCATGTTCACAAAATTCTGGACTATTGCTGAGTGCAGCACCTTCAAATTGTGAGCTCATTGCTTCATTTTCTCGCAACTTTGCTTTTTACCTTCTCTATCACTCTCTCTCCCCTCACGCCCGCACCAGTGGGACGGTCTACTCTTGCCAGTTTGGCAGATAGAAACACAGTTGTTCTGCCATTCACACAGTCTGACCACTTAATATGAATTGTCAACATTCTTTCGAAGCCACAGCAGTCCAACCATCGCCCCAGCAATGTTGCATAAATGCTGCTCTCTCAACACATCAACATCAAAACTCAAAACTTGGCTTTCCTCCATCTCCATAGATATAGCCCTTGACCCACTCTGGTCTCCAATATTGTGCTGTTTTCAGTTTCCAGTTCGACAGAAACAATTCCCCAAACCACGCCCCCTCACACAGTGTCCCGCCCAGCACGCCCAAACCACGCCCCCAAACACTGTGTCCCGCTAGCACACCGCAAACTCCACCCACAAAAACTGTGCCACGCCCAGCACACCCAACATCCACCCCCAAACACTCTGTCCCGCCCAGCGCACCTTAAAATCCGCCCTGAAACTCTGTGCTACGCCTAGCATACCCAAAACCCCGCCCCAAATGCTTTGCCCCGCCCAGCACTCCCCAATCTCCGCTGCATAGCACAATTCTCTGCCCAGCTCACCCTGCTCCTAAACACGGCCCCGCCCTTTGCACAAACCTGACCAACTACAATTTCCCACGCAGTGCACCCCAGGCACTTACCCAATCACTCTGGACTGCCCAGCGCTCCCCAAACACCGCTACCATGCACTCTTCCCTGTCCAGAACACCTAACAAATTGCCCCAACCATGATTCCAAACCTGTCCCTACCACAACACCCCGCGCCTAATTTCAAAGCACCCATTTTCCGAAAGTCCACCCTCCATTATCCAATTCCTCCTCATTCCATACCGAGGACCAGATCTTTCTCTTTCTCTCTTTTTTTAAGTTTGGCGATGGGGTTTTTGTTGGAAGGTGACAGGTAAGGAACAGATGTGATTCTCTCTCCTTTGTAGTGCTGGGCTGGGAAGGGAAGTTTTGTCAGAGAAGTCTTGATGAAATTCTGAAAATTTGTTCCCATTAAAAACTGGGCCTGATGCTTTTGGACCATATTTGACATCAACCAATTCTTGCCCCTAAGAGCTAGGCCTCATATTTCAAACTTCAACAAATCAGGCCAATCCACTGGGTGGTGATGTAGGCACTGGTATGGCCTCCAGATGCATCATAACGAGGATGGGCCAGAGGACCCTTTGTGGCTGCCATTTGCTCCACTCTTTGCTGGAGACGACCGACTCCAAGACGCAGCCTTGGTGCCAATCAAGCCCTGGAGGACCGTGATGGTGAGCTGCAGCCGCTGGTGAAGGTAGTGCTGGATCTCATTCAGCTTCTGCTGCTCACCCACGATATCGTCCAGGAGGCACCCTGCTGGTAGAGGAGGCTGGCGGGCTCCCAATCCTCCATTTGTTGCCAGTAGTGGGTGAGTTCCTGGAGCCGGGCATTCAGGAGCCTTGGAGGATAATCATGGAAACTGAGAGTCAGAGGCTGGCGAGGTTGCACTCAGCCGTGGCGCAGTATTGGCCCACGATATCAGTTGGGCCACATTGAGGCCTCAGTCAATTGCACAGCCAATTGGTGAAGCAAATCTAAAACAGAGGCAGTGCCTATATTTCCTTGCACTGAGCAGCAAGTTCTGAACTTCACTCTGATTGGCTCACTTGCACTCGGACCAATATGCAGCCTCGTCCTATATGCCCCTGCATTAAATCCACTAATTGGCTTACCCAGCTCAGGGCCCCCGATGCATCCTGAGTCGATATTTCACTGCATTGTCGAGATATTGGTTAATTGACTAACACAGCACGAGTTCTGAGATACATCCGAGTCCTGCATCAGGGTCATGGTGCGAGTGAGATGTGCATCATTTTGGCCCAGACATTCAACCTTCGTTCTTCATCTCTGATCTGTGGAGTTCAGCTAACTCTAGATCAAATGTAAGCACTAGCTCCATGATCTGAATCTTAGGCCTAAACCTCCCGCGCTGTAGGTCTCAATTCATCCCCAATTCATCTAGTGTGAGCTCGGTTTTGTAAAGGGCCCGAAAATAGAGCCTGGGACTCTCCTGCTCTATGTGCACATGTCTCTCGCTGTGAGTGTGAAGGTCTTTAGTTTCACAGCACTTGTAAGGTCAAGTCCCCAAGATGATGCGCAGGCTTACGTTTCCCTACATTGTGGGTCCTGGTCAGTCCCGGAAGGAAAAGTCAGGAAAACTGGCAGATGAGACATTCTGCTCTGAGTCACCTGGTTTATCTCAAAACAGAAGACCGGTGTGTTCATTTCCATCATCTACTGGGTTTTAACTCTCTGTGGTTAGGAAAGAGATTTGTATTCTCGGCAGTACTAGGTCAAGGTGGAAACTGGAACTTTCCTCCTATGGACGTCCATACTTGTGGGGGCTCTCAATCCCATAGATTCCATGATAGATCAACAAACAAGAGCATGAGACGGGGCCTCCTTGTCCGGATACTTCAAAGTCCCACATTGGGTGAAATTGTTAAATTCAGTGCTCGGCTGAAAATGGAGCCTGAGGCCTACACTTCCCTGCATCGGACTCCAACCGCCCCACATGGGGTGAAATTGGTAAAATCAGTACTCGGCCTTAGATCGAGAAACGGCATGTCTCTGCAGTGCATTATAATATATGTGGAAGAGAAGGATTTACTTTCTGGTGAAGAGACAATTCCAGGTGTAATATAAACACTCAAGAAGCAAGGGCAGTGCAAGATTGATTGCTTAAAACTCAGTAATAGGAAATCCGAAAAAACAATGCTGCGTTTATACTACAGGCCTCCCAACGACTCCCTGGCGAAAGAAGGCGAGAAAATGCAGACAGATCTTTGAAAGATGTAATAGCAAGGTTATTGTGGTGGGCGCTTTTAACTTCCCTGACACGCTAGGAACTTGGATGGGCAGAATTTGTAAGGACCATTGAGGAGGGATTCCTGACACAACAGGTAAACTGTCCAACCAGGGAAGGGACCTGAGTTTAGGAACTGAGCCAGACCAGGTAAGTGAAGTTTCAGTGTGGGAGAATTGTGGGAGAAGCGACCATAATGATGTGCATTGCAACTTTGGACGCAGTGGCTGAGTGGTTCAAGCGAAGGACTGCTAATCCATTGTGGTTTGCACGCATGTGTTCAAATCCCATTCTCGTCAGTATTTTATTATTTGGAAAGGCAAGGATTTCTCAGGAATAGTCAAGATGGCGTTGTGCATGGGAAATCATGTCTCACAAACTTGATTGAGCGTTTTGAAGAAATAACAAAGAGGATTGAAGAGCAGTAGATGTGATCTATATGGACTTCAGTAAGGCTTTCGACAAGGTCCAATTGGGAGACTGATTAGCAATGTTAGATCTCGTGGAATAAAGGGAGAACTATCCATTTGGATACGGAACTGGCTCAAAGTTAGAAGACACAGTGTGGTGGCGAAGGATTGATTTTCAGACTGGAGGTCTGTGAGCAGTGGATTGCCATTGGATCGGTGCTGGGTCCTTTACTTTTTGTCATTTGCATTAATGGTTTGGATGCGAGCATAAGAGCTACAGTTAGTAAGTTTGCAGATAACACCAACATTTGAGGTGTAGTGGACAGCGAAGTGGGTTACCTCAGATTACAACAGGATCTGGACCAGATGGGCAATGGGCTGAGAACTGGCAGATAGAGTTTAATTTAGATAAAAGTGAGGTGCTACATTTTGGGAAAGCAAATCTTAGAATGACTTATACATTTCCTGGAAAGGTCCTAGGGAGTGCTGCTGAACAAACGGACCTTGGAGTGTAGGTTCATAAATCCTTGAAAGTGGACTCGCAGGGAGATAAGATAGTTAAAAAGGCGTTTGGTTTGCTTTCCTTTATTGGTCAGATTACTGAGTACAGGAGATGATAGGTCATGTTGCGGCTGTACTGGGAATTGGTTAGGCCACTATTGGAATATTGCGTGCAATTCAGTTCTCCTTCCTTTGGAAAGATGTTGTAAAACTTGAATGGTTTCAGAAAAGGTTTACAATGATGTTGCCAGGGTTGGAGGATTTGAGCTATAGGGAGAGGCTGAACAGGCTGGGGCTATTTTCCCTGGAGCGTTGGACGCTGAAGGGTGATCTTATCGTGATTTACAAAATTATGATGGTCATGGATAGGATAAATAGATAAAGTATGTTACCAGTGATCGGGGAGTCCAGACCTAGAGGGCATAGATTTAGGGTGAGAGGGGAACGATATAATACAGACCTTAGGGACATTTTGTTCCCGCAGAGGGTGGTACGTGTATGGAATGAGCTGCCAGAAGAAGTGGTGGAGGCTGGTGCAATTGCAACATTTAAGAGGCATTTGGGTGGTTATAAGAATAGGAAGACTTTGGAGGGATATGGGCCGGATGCTGGCAGGTGGGACTAGATTTGGTTCGGATATCTCGTTGGCATGGACAGGTTGAACCGAAGGGTCTGTTTCCATGCTGTACATCATTATGACTCATTGACTCATTGAACCGAAGGATCTGTTTCCATGCTATACATCTTAATGACTCATTGACTCTCTCACACACATACACACACTCTCACATTCTCTCTCTCTCACACACACACTCCCTCTCTCTATCTCACGCACACACATACATTCTTTCTCTCTCAGACACACTCTCTCCCT
>NC_057758.1:6838054-6855822 GCF_004010195.1 Chiloscyllium plagiosum
CTCTCACAAACTCGCACATTTTCTCTCTCGATCTCTGAAACGCATGCGTACATTTATTAGCCTTCCCTCTCTCAATCTCTGACACACACACACTATCTCTCACACACGCTCACATTCTCTCTCCGTCTCTCTCTCACACACACTCACATTGTCTCTCCCTCTCTCACACACACTCGCACATTCTCTCTCTCGATCTGTGACAAACACTCGCACATTCTCCCACATTCTCTTTGTCGAACTCTGACACACACACACCCACACACACACATACACACACATTCTCTCACTCTCTATCTCGCTCCCACACATATATTCTCTCTCTTACACGCACACACAGACACACACTCTCACTTTTTCTATCACACACACACACACACGCTCGCACGCACACACACGCTCTGTCTGCAGATAGTTTCGAGTATAAAAGGTGTCATGAAATCAGCATGGTTGACAATTATGTAATCCCACTCTAAGGATTGGTAAACTATCAAGGGAGCGGTTTGTCTTTGCTGCATTTCCTTCATGGGGAGTCGACCAACTCTCACACTGTCTTAACGCACAACAAAAACCCATTCTTTTTTTTGGGCGTGTGGTTGGGGGGCAAATGCCGAGAAGTTACTTACACCTTGCGATTACTACTAGTGATTAGAAATAACATAAATTGAATATCCATGCCTGTGATTCGACAGCACATCTCCCAAAAGTTGAAGAGAGACACATGAGTAGATATGTCATCAAATGCAAATATGTGTGAGAGGATTATGCTGCAGTTGCGCAGCATTTGCACATTGCTGACATAAATTGAGACTGTCTTCATGGGAAAGGATTCAATGGGGGCAAGATTTTTAGTAAGTCCAGGAGACGTTTAATGCCGATACATAGCTCGTCTTACGAGGAATGTGATAGAGTTCGAGGTAGCTGTAGGGTCTAATACCAGTCAAGTGTTTGAATTTTCTTTGTGGATCAGCATTTTGAGGTAGTGACGATTACTCGGTAAATTCCAAGTTCATTCTTGAAATTGCGATAAATAGATGCAATGACAGACTGACTGACTGGCAGACGTAATGAATGCACTGCCGGAATGAATGAATGGATGCCCAGACCGAATGGCATACTGAACGAAGACACAGACAGAGAGACTGACTGAATTAATGCACAGACTTAATAACCGACTGAATGGACGCACCAGCTGATTGACTGACTGAATGGATGTACTGACTGAGCAAATGGACGCTCTGACCTACTGACTGAACGTCTGAATAAAGGCACTGACTAACTGAATGTATGCACTGGCAGACAGACTGCCTAACTGACTTAATAGACGCACTGATTTAATGAGTGAACGGACTCTGACGAACTGACAGAATGAATGGACTGACAGTCGTACTGACTTACTAGACGCACTGATGACTGATGACTGATGACGAGACGCCGAGACGCCCTGACTGATTAATTGTATGAATGCCTGCACTCATGGACTGACTTGACGCAGTGAATGTCATACCGTATGTGCAGTCACTGACTGTATTGGCGTACTGAATTATGGACTGACCGAATGGGTGCACTGAATCAATGACTGACTAACTCAATGAACGCACAGACTGACCGACTGACTGGACACACTGACTGACGAACTGACGAACTGACTGAATGGACACAACGAGAGACTGACTGACGGACTTAATAAATGCATTGACCGAATAACAGACTGAATGAAGTCTCTGACCGATTAACTGACAAAACTAATGCACTGACTCAATGACTCACTGACTTAGTGGACACACTGACTGACTGACTGACAGAATGGTCATACCACTGACTGACTGAAGGAATGGGCGCCCTAACTCAATGATTGATTGACTCATTGGGCACACGCACTGTCTGACTGACTGAATGGGTGCAATGACTAACTGACCGCCTAAGCGGATTCACTGACTGACGGCACGAATGTACTGACTGAATGGATGAATGAACGCACTAGCAGACCGAATGACTGGCATAATTGACGTACTCACTGAATGACTTAGTGAATGAACGCTGACTAAATTAATGGACTGACAATCTTATTAACTGACTGGATGCACTGATGGTCTGAATGATGACGAGATGCCCTGACTGATTGATTGAATGAATGAACGCACTGATTGAACAAACGATCTGAACGGCTGACTGACTGAGTGAACGCAGTGCTGAAAATGTGTTGCTGGAAAAGCGCAGCAGGTCAGGCAGCATCCAGGGAACAGGAGAATCGACGTTTCGGGCATAAGCCCTTCTTCAGGAATATGCCCGAAACGTCGATTCTCCTGTTCCCTGGATGCTGCCTGACCTGCTGCGCTTTTCCAGCAACACATTTTCAGCTCTGATCTCCAGCATCTGCAGACCTCACTTTCTCCTCCTGAGTGAACGCAGTGACTGGCTGAGGATCGCACTGATTAGTTTATTGAATGAACGCACTAACTGATTGAATGACTGAATTGGCGCACTAACTGCACGCATTGGCTGTCTGACTGGACACACTGTCTCATTGACTGAGTGAATGGACGCACTGAATGAACGTACACTCTTACTGACTAACTGCCTGTCTGGATGCAGTGATTAACTGACTGATCGCACTGATTGGCTTATTAAATGAATACACTAACTGATTGACTGGCTGAATGGGCGCACTGACTGATGAACAAAATGGACGCACTGATTGTTTAAATGGGCGCTCTGTATTACTGACTGACAGAATGAACCCACTCACCGACTAAATAGAGGTACTGTTGACTGACTGACTGAATGGTCGCATTGACTGAGTGAACGCACGCTCTGACTGACTGACTGAATGGATGCTTTTACTGACTGACACATTTAACGAACTCACTGAATAAGTGCCGGACTGAATACACACTGACTGAATAATTGACTGATCACATCGACTGTCTGACTGAATGGTCACACTGAATGACTGACTGCACACACTGACAGACTGACTAGACATACTGTTTCACGAATTGTCTGAACGAACACACTGACTGACTGAATTGACTCACTAACTTCATGTACATTCTGAGCGATTGACAGAATGGATGCATTGACTGACAGAATGATCGCAGTGATTGGCTTATTGAGTGAATGCACTAACTGATTAACTGACTGACTGAATTCACGAAGTAAATGGACACTCTGACTGCCCGACTGACTGAATTGAACCATTCACTTACAGATTGATTGACTGAATGGACACACTGTGTTGAAGAAATGATCAAATTTGACTCGAAACAGGTAGAAACCATTTTGTCGCAAAACAAATTTTACTGTAAGGTTTTTATCCTGGTCGTGAAGTGTGAGAACAATCCTGCTCTGATAAGACTGATCTTGCAGCTGCAAAATATATTTGCTCTTTAGATCCGTTAGCTCTATCCCAGAGAATGAATTTTCTCTTAAAACGTTTTTACATATGTGTCATGTGATCTTAGTACAATGAACATGCATTCATACTTCAGACAGCTATAATTTTGAGTTAATGCTCAGCATTAAGTTGCAAAACTCAATGCGATTCCACTCGAGTTTCATACTTCACCTTGGTGAAGAAATCTCGGGTGATAGATTGCTGTACTAAGAGATTATATTCTTTCTTTATTCAGTTGATAAATGAGGGTATCGCTGGCTATGAGAGCAAATATTGGCAAACTTTAATTTCCTAGATGATAGTTTGGAGTCAACCACCTTGCTGTGGGTCTGGATTCACATGTAGGCCGGACTAGGTAAGGATAGTAATTTATTTTCCTTAAGAACATCGATGAATCAGATGAGATTTTACCTGATAATTGCCAATGGATTCATGTTCGTAATTAGTCTCTTAATTTCAGACATTTTTCTAACAGTGTTTAAATTCCATTATCTGATGTGCAAGGATTCAAACTCCAGATCCAGGCAGCATTGTGTCGTCCTGCAGCTTATCTATCCTGCAAAAATACCACGATGCCTGAATATTGAAGTTGTCACGAATAAGATTTTTACAAGTGTGCAAAAATATTGAATATGAATATCACAACAGCTCAACAGATAGTAACTCATTATTATAAAATATTCCTGCCTGGAAAGGATTTAGACGAAAATGTGGTGAAAAATCACTATATTATGCTAGTTGTGATCTCCCTCATAAAACACTGAAACTAAATGCTTGATGATGAATGAGTTAATTTAATTCACCTCTGGAACTCACTTCTTGTTCATATTTTGGAACCCCCACTGGAACAGCGACACAGATTCTCAGAGTCATACAGCAGAAAAGACAGAGACTTCGATCCAACACATCTACTCTGGCAATAGTCATAAACAAAACTAAAACGACTTGGATCCGCTTGGCCTTTATGTCTTTGAACCTTTCCTATTCATGAAGCTGCCCAAACGTCTTTTGAATGGTTTAAATCTGCCTATCTGTTCCATTTCTACTGGCAGGCCAGTCCATATGCTACCACCCTCTATATGAAAATATTGCCCTTCATGTCCCTGTTCAGCATTTTTCCTGTCACCTTAAATACATGCCCCCTAGTTTTTAACTCCCCTACCAGAGAGAAAATGCCTTTGCTATTCAACATATGTGTACGTCTCACAATGTTATATGCTTCTAAATTGTCACCACTCAATCGTCTACCCGCCACTGATAAAAAAAATCAGACTATACAGCTTGTCATAACTGAAAACCCTTCAGTCCCAGTAACAGCCTGGTGAATTTTTTCTGAATCCTTTCCAATTAAATAATACCATTCAAATAACAGAGCGACCACACGCACAATACGCCAAACATGGCATCACCAAGGTCGTGTACAACCTCAAAATGAATTCCCACTCCTATACTCAATGTTATTAGCACGGAAGGCAAACGTGATAATATCGTTATTAACCAGCCAGACAACCTGTGATGCAAATTTCATCGAACCATATGCAAGAAACCCCAGATCTTTCTGTTTGACAAAGCTCCCACGTCTCTGCCATTATCTATAAATCCAGCCCATCTTCCTTTTCCTAAATGCAATATCTGGCATTTTTCTAATGGAATCCCATCTTGACAAACGTTTTCTAATGTCTATGTAAATAACGTACAGCATTCTGTCTTCATCTATCTTCTGGCTTCCGTCCTTAAACAACTCTATCCAGGTATGGTAGTCACGATTTCCGACGTACAACACGATGCTTACCATCCCTAATTTGTCCTTGCCCCTCCAAATACGTGTAAATTCTATCTCGACACATCCACTCCAATAACATACCCAACACAGTTGTCAGAACCATCCAACTATAGTTCCCAGGCTTCTCCTTTGCACTTCTCTTCAATAAAGACACCATATTTGTCACCCTCCAGTCATTTGTAAACATACCCGTAGCTGTAGATGATGTGAACATTTCTGCCAGGGCCTCCATGATTTCTTCCATCGCTCGTGTGATGAGTCTGCCACTTTATAAAGCTAGTTTTGAACCTGATTTTATTTTTGAGATCTTTTAAAGGCATTCGTGCCGGAGAGTATAGTTTAACAATTGGATAGGTGTGGCCAGGTCTCATTGTTCAGGCTTTTTGCAGTTTGGTTTAGCTGGAGCAATCAAAAGATATTGAGTACATGGGAGTCGCAAGCTTCTTTGAAGAATTGCTCTGACTTTCTTCTGAAGTATTTCTCTGCATATTGTTCCTCCTGCCTGCAAGAATTTGATTGAATTTACCCTTTTTACAAGAATTCCGTTTATGGAATGCTTCTGGTTTTGGACAGTTAATTATTACTTCTTACTGTAGTGGGTCGTTTAAGTTTTGCAACAGTGCAGTTATTCTAAATTCCTCTTCCTATTTTGTTCGTGTTCCAACTGTAGTGCTTAAATGAATTCTGTTTTGTTTAAAGCTGATCGTCTGAGCCGTTGCATTCTGGTGGAAACACAACTCACGTCTGCCTTTAAAATAAGGAAACGTTAGTTTTGACACAAACTTCTTACGATATAGTCCAGGCTTCTGACCATTTGAAGGCTGTTGTCGAGATAGATTGTGTAATTCAAAATTCAGCATTGTGATTGTTGGACATAAAGATGGCGAGTGGTAGGTGTTGGTGTCTGTTGTTCCGGGTGTTGAATTCGGTTGGTTTAAACAGTGCTTTCTGAACTATTGGCTCTTTCAGTCGCTAAGATTTTTCTGAGAGTGGAAGAATGGGTTTCACAAAAGTTGTGCAAGGGAATGCTGTTGGAATTGGCAGCCAAGCTGAATTTGCACTTGTCTTCGTCTGTGCAAGATGGAGCTAATATTGCAGGAAAATTACAGGAGAATTGTCAGCTGCCCCCATGCCAGTTTGTCTTTGTGTGGTTTTGTTCATTCTCTTTTGCAGGTTACACGCTCATGCCACGACTACTGAGGATCCGATGGGGTTTGTTAATTTCAAACGTCATGTGGAAGGACTGCCCCATATTCGCTTTGTCCTGTCGTGAAGGGCAGTCCAGGTCCTCTGGGTCTGTCCAGAAAGACCCTGAAGGACCAAGATAAATCCGAATATCACAGGAACACGGTAGGAGATATCCTGGTTCTGCCAGGTCACCGGCCAATATTGTTGGAGAAATGAAATAAAAAGGGCGATTGCAGGTTTGGTCTCGTCCAAAACAAAAGTCGAAATTTGGCCAGGGACAAAAACAATGCTGGTGGGAATAATGATGCAATTATCAATCCATAGCCGCAAGATACTCATGTGAGTACTCAACAGGGCCCTATTGTCCAGATGGAAAGTGCTGTTGAAAGCATCTTAAAGTTTACAACATTAGTAAAAACGAATTTGCTTTCCCCACGGTTACGAAATATTTGATAAGCCCCAGACTCACTCTGAGGTAAGCAGCGTGCTTCAAGATACCCCGATCCATTCAATTGCCCAACATTATTTTCAACTGGCTCGTGCAAATCTGTAGTATTTATAGATGCTTGCTTCAGGATGTCCAGGTTTCACTCGTTTTGGCACACGGAACACATTGTGTATCTATTAAGGACTCCATTGCATTTCCCCTGGGTTGCAGACTAATGCAGCGGCACGAACATCTTGCTTTGAAAATGTTGTTAAAATTACAAATGGAACGTCTGGGAGATATTTAGATTTTGGCCACGTGGTTAAGCAGCTATGTTTCACAGCCAAGATTTATGAGACTAATCCCCCTCAGTATGACTGCATTGGAATGTGATTGCCTCATGACCCTCACAAGCAAGGAATAAACAAAATCTGAAAACTGAGATATGACGGAAGTTGGAAAATGTTCATGTGTGCGTGTGAGCGGGGAGAGAGAGAGAGAGAGAGAGAGAGAGAGAGAGAGAGACTGACAGCTGTGATTCGATGCATCTTGCAGAAAGGTTAATACTTTGTGATTTGGTTTGAATGCACATTTGCTTGTTGGTTACTGAATGTTTGTGTTTTGTTGCCTGGAGTTGCGATCCAGGAGTATTTTGAATTTGAATTGCATTTCGGGTCTTTAAGATGATATCTTTTAATTGTAAAGAACCATCAGTGATTATGAAATGAAATATTATCGCCCAACCCACCGTGTTTTTTTACAGGCCACGGCTGTCCTACTGTCAATTTCTAACTAATCACGTTCCTGCTTACATGAATGCAATTCTATTTTCAATCGAAATCAGTTTAATGTGATGGAAAACGACATTACAATTTTGATTTAAATAAAAAGAATTCTTCTGAGATTCTGTACCATTTGACATCAGTATAAACTTGGTCTCAAATTCCCTATTCTTTCATGCGACTGCCAAAGACCATTTTCACCCCTCCCACACCTACATGTTCGATAAATGAAGGAATAGACTAAAGAAATTAAAGTAGTACCGCAAAAAATGGTGAACTCTGGCGCAGAATCATTCTGTTCCAGGATGAGAACAGGTCGCTGCTCAATGTTAATAAAAATCTAAACCAAGCATTGAGGAAAATCACTTCAGACTTTAAATTTTGATAATTTAGTGGAGGAATTGCATGAACTTAATTTAATTTGCTTAAATATTGTAAAGCTGTGAGTATAAAGATAGATCCAACATATCCCCAACCAGCAGTAATGTTTTTAGAAAACGATACTGTCATGTTTAATTTTGTTTAGGACTCATTTGTTTCCATTTAATTTAAAGACTGCTGCATCGCATTGGTGATTATGAAGTGCTAGACATAGCTTTACTCTTTCTCAATTTCCCTCCCTCACTAACAATTTCTACATTATGTTCTAATAAATCATGTAACAAAATCAATATCCTTTGTTCATATCTGTGCCTTAGGATTCGGCCGTTATTTATGCATTCGAAGTATTATATTACCATGTGAGTAGGCAAGAGCTTTTAATGCTACTGCAGTCATTTCACGGCCTATAGCATTGTAAATGAGCAATGATTGTCAGGACTACTTATGTAACCTAATTTGGCATATTGAATAAGGTACTCTAACCAAGTAATTATAATGGATTTCAGAGTTGTTAACTGTGTGCATGTTAAAATTGAATTTTGAATAAATAATTTACAGTTTATATTCTACTTGTTCAGTTTTCACCTCTGAGTGCAGATAATGATTTTTTTTATTATTTTTAATTACCAATTGTATTAGCCCTGACTCTCAAAATATGATTTTATTGGCAGGACAGATTGGTTTTATTCCTGTACACATTGTTAGTGACCTGTGCCATTGTCTCGTGGTTAATTTGAAGCATGGATGCATACATCAATTGCTAATTAAAGTTTGGAAAGATACCTTAATGGCCAGTTGAAGGAATTCCGCATGTGATTGAGGCATGGACGTATGTAGAGCAAATGGAAATCTCAAAAGCTAAGAGATGTTCATAGCTGACTGTGGATGGGTATATGGAAAACAAAGGAATCAAGAGAAACAGTGTAAGGTCACTAAGACAGAGGAATATGCAAAAAGAGTTCTAGCAACAACGCTGCAAAATAAAGAACTTACTGTTTACTCGCAACCCCGAGCCTACGTCTGGCATTCAGACCCGATTGGAGAATGGGGATGACACTAATGGGATGATTCTGGACCAGTGGTGCTGGAAGAGCACAGCAATTCAGGCAGCATCCGAGGAGATTCGAAATCGACGTTTCGGGCAAAAGCCCTTCATCAGGAATAAACTAATGGGGATGAGGCATGGGAATTTTATACCAAGATATCCACTAAGCCCCGAACATCTCCTGATTGCCCTCAACACATTCCTCATTACAAACCTTTCCTTCTTTTGAAAATGAAGCGTCGAGTCTTCATAGTCGATATCAAGGGGATGATTGGCCTGAGCCATCCTAAAGCCCGGGCCATCCCGTGAATCAGAGTAATGTTAATGAAGCATGACCCTGACTGCAAGAACACACCAGCCAAATTTTCTCAATACGTCCGAAGGTTGATACAGATGTAAAGAGAGCAAAATTCTGGGAGTTGCCTGAGTACGAATGGCTTTTGCTATGAGACTGAAATAAGCAGCCATCTGTCTGAAGGAACTGGAATACAGCCCACATTTGAAAAACAACCGAGAATGCATCACCTTTGTTTAACACTACGCTTTTGCAATGTATTCCTTCTGGTGTCGCCAACATGAACCAAACAATATGAGATCATCCAGGATTTCCTAATCACAAATGAGGTGAACGGTAGATTTCTATTGTTATGGCCAGAACCAGAGTGAAGCACGATGCAAGTTTCAGGGAAAATGGATTCTATCCAGCACCCTTGCGATCCCAAATGCCGCGTGCCAATCCTGACATTGTTGTTTGGGACAGGATACCTACCTGAAATGCCCACCCAGCGACCACTGCTGAACAACCCTTTCCTGATGGGAACCTGGATGTGGGGACAGACAGGCCCTTGTACTACACCTTTTATAAGAGGAACATGAGCACGAAATCCTGAAGTACAAATGGCTGGCCCTTGCTTTAACTGTGGAAATGTGGCCATTGGGGAGTGATGCGTCCTTAATGTTGACTTGGATCTAACACAGGGTTCAGTGAGTCATAGAGTTGTACAGTCTGGAAACAGACCAATTCGGTCCAACCCGCCCATGCCGACCAGATATCCCAACGCAATCTCGGCCCACCTGCCAGCAACCGGCCCATACCCTCCAAAGCCTTCCTATTCATATAGCCATCCAAATGGCTCTTAAATGTTGCAATTGTACCAGCCTCCACTACATCCACTGGCAGCTCATTCCATACACGTACCACCCTCTGTGTGAAAACGTTGCCCCTTAGATCTCTTTTATATCTTTCCCCTCTCACCCTAAACCTATGCCCTCCAGTTCTGGACGCCGCAACCTCAGGGAAAAAAGACTTTGCCTATTTATCCTATCCATGCCCCTCGTAATTTTGTAAACCACTTTAAGGTCACCCTTAGGCCTCCTACGCAGCAGGAAAAACAGCCCCAGTCTGTTCAGCCTCTCCCTGGAGCTCAAATCCTCCAACCGTGGGAACATCCTTGTAAATCTTTTCTAAACCCTTTCAAGTTTCACAACATATTTCCGATAGGAAGGACACCAGAATTACACACAATATTCCATCAGTGGCCTAACCAATGTCCTGTCCAGCCGCAACATGACCTCCCAACCTCTCTACTCAATACTCTGAGCAATAAAGGAAAGCCTTCTCACTATACTATCTACCTGCGAGTCCACTTTCAAGGAGCTATGAACCTGCACTCCAAGATCCGTTTGTTCAGCAACACTCCCTAGGACCTTTCCAGGAAGTGTATAAGTCATTCTAAGATTTGCTTTCGCAAAATGTAGCACCTCACTTTTATCTAAATTAAACTCTATTTGCCACTTCTCAGCCCATTGCCCATCTGGTCCAGATCCTGTTGTAATCTGAGGTAACCCACTTCGCTGTCCACTACACCTCCAATTTTGGTGTCATCTGCAAACTTACTAACTGTACCTCTTATGCTCACATCCAAATCATTTATGTAAATGGCCACAAGTGGAGGGCCCAGAACCGATCCTTGTGCACTCCACTGGGCACAGGCCTCCAGTCTGAAAAACAACCCTCCACCACCACCCTCTGTCTTCTACCTTTGAGCCAGTCCTGTATCCAAATAGCTAGTTCTCCCTGTATTCCATGAGATCTAACTTTGCTACTTAGTCTCCCATGGGGAACCTTGTCGAACGCCTTACTGAAGTCCATATAGATTACATCTACTGCTCTGACTTCATCAATCTTCTTTGTTACTTCATCAAAATACTCAAACATGAGACATGATTTCCCACGCACAAAGTCATGTTGACTGTCCCGAATTAGTCCTTGCCTTTCCAAATACATGTGCATCCTGTACGTCAGGATTCTCTCCAACAACCTGCCCACCACCGAGGTCAGGCTCATTAGTCTATAGTTCCCTGGCTTGTCCTTACCACCCTTCTTAAACAGTGGCACCACGTTTGCCACCTCCCGTCTTCTGGCACTTCATCTGTGACTATCGATGATACAAATATCTCAACAAGAGTCCCAGCAATCACTTCTCTAGCTTCCCACAGAGTTCTCGGGTACACCTGATCAGGTCCTAGGGATTTACACACCTTAACCGTTTCAAGACATCCAGCACTTCCTCCTCTGTCGTCTGGAGATTTTGCAAGATGTCAACATCTATTTCCCTACAGTCTGTATCATCCATATCCCTTCCCACAGTAAGTACTGATGCAAAATCTCCCCAATTTTCCGTGGGTCCACACAAAAGCCGCCTTGCTGATCTTTGAGGGGCCCTATTCTCTCCCTACTTCCCCTTTTGTCCTTAATATATTTGTAAAACGCCTTTGGATTCTCCTTAATTCTATTTGCCAAAGCTATATCATGTCCCTGTTTTGTCCTTCCTGATTTCCCTCTTAAGTATACTCCTACTTTCTTTATACTCTTCTAAGAATTCACACGATCTCTCCTGTCTGTACCTGACATATGCTTCCTTCTTTTTCTGAACCAAACCCTCAATTTCTTTAGTCATCTAGCATTCCCTCTAGGTACTAGCCTTCCCTTTCACCCTGACAGGAATATACTTTCTCTGGATTCTTGCTGACTCATTTCTGAAGGCTTCTCATTTTCCAGCCGTCCCGTTACCTGCAAACAACTACCTCCAATCAGCTTTTGAAAGTTCTTGCCTAATACCGTCAAAATTGGCCTTTCTCCAATTTCGAACTTCAACTTTTTGATCTGGTCTATTCTTTTCCATCACTATTTTAAAACAAATAGAATTATGGTAGTTGGCCCCAAAATGCTCCCCCACCGACACCTCAATCACCTGCCCTGCCTTATTTCCCAAGAGTCAAGTTTTGCACTTTCTCCAGTAGGTACATCCACATACTAAAGCAGAAAATTGTCTTGTACACACTTAAGAAATTCATCTCCATCTAAACCTTTAACACTATGGCAGTCCCAGTCGATGTTTGGAAAGTTAAAATCTCCTACAATAACTACCATATTATTCTTAAAGATAGCTGAGATCTCTTTGGAAGTTAGTTTCTCAATTTCCCTCTGACTTTTGGGGGGAATATAATACAATCCCAATAAGGTTATCATCCATTTCTTATTTCTCAGTTCCACTCAAATAACTTCCCTCGATGTATTTCCAAGAATATCCTCCCTTCGCACAGCTGTAATGCTATCCCGTATCAAAAATGCCACTCCCCCTCCTCTTTTGCTTCCCTTTCTCTTCTTCCTGTAGCATTTGTATCCTGGAACATTCAGCTGCCAGCCCTGCCCATCCATGAGCAATGCTTCTGTAATTGCTAAGATATCTCATTCCGACGTTGCTCACCATGCCCTGAGTTCATCTACCTTCTCTGTTAGGCCCCTTGCATTGAAATAAGTGCAGTTTAATTAATTAATCCTTCCTTGTCCCTGCCTGCCTTGACTGTTTGACTCACATCTGTTCTCAGCTGTACCGGTATCAGGTCGATCACTTTCCTCACTATCTCCCTGGGTCCCACCCTCCCCCCACCTTACTAGTTTAAATCCTCCCAAGCAGTTCCAGCAAATTTCCCTGCCAGTATATTAGTCCCCTTTCAATTTCGGTGCATCGGTCCTTCTTATACATGTCACTTCTACCTCAAAAGATATTCCAATGCTCCAAAGATGTGAATCCTTCTTCCACACACCAGCCCCTCAGCCATGTATTCATCTGCTCTATCCTCCTATTCCTGCCCTCACTAGCTCGTATCACTGGGAGTAATGCAGATATTACTATCCTTGAGGACCTCTTTTTTAAATTTCTACCTAACACTCTGTAATCGCCCTTCAGAGTCTCAACCTTTTCCCTTCCAATGTCGTTGGCTCGAATGTGAACAATGACCTCCTGCTGTCTCCTCTCCCCCGTGAGAACATTCTGCACCCTCTCTGAGACATCCTTGATCCTGGAACCAGGAAAACAACACACCATTTTGCTTTTTTCTCTGCTGGTCATAGCAACGCCTGTCTGTACCTCTGACTACAGAACCTCCTAGCACAATTGATCTCTTGGAAGCCGACTTACCCCTCGTTGCATTACAGCCAGTCTCAATACCAGAAACTTGGCTGTTTGTGCTACGTTCTTCTGAGAATATGCTTGCATCCGATCAAAAGGAAAACATGTCAGTCTTCGCTGACTCTCGTTGTCCTTTTGCTGTGATCCACCATTACAGACCCTTGTGGGAACATTAAAGATTTTTAACCTCCATGGGCAGCCTATTCGCAATGATGCTTTGTCCAATCAATCTGGCAGTTATCAAGATGTTCGGCTGTCGCTCAGGCAATTGGTACAGTCTCCGAAGGAACGAGCAGACAGATGTTGCTGCCAAGCAGGCAGACTTGCATCCCAAATTTTTGGCCCCATTGCGTAGCCAGCAAACCCCGGGTAGAGACAATATGCGGACAGGTATGACAGACCTGGGCAAGGTACAGAATGAGATGCCCCTGGCTGAAGAGCATAAACTCTGGCCTCAAATAGGGTAATCCCTCGATAATCAAACCAACATTTGAGTGACCTGCACTGAACAAGTTGGTGTTCCTTCTTTGCTGTTGCCTATTTTTGTTGATTATGTGCATAATGGTATACACTTGGGCAAGGAGGGAATTGTGATTGTTCTATTATAACCTTAGTGGTACCCAGATTTTCAGAAAGCAGCTAAGAAAAAAGCTGCTGTAATTTGTACATAAACAAGGCACATGCTGTGAAAAAGGGTGACTTGAGTTTGTTAGCGACTTTCTTGCCTGGTGGGCCTTATCTTTTAATTGTCTACAGCTTGCTTTTATAGAATCATTTCGCATACATTGTTCTGAATATTGTCTAATAATTGTACTTTTGTTTTTGTAGAGGCATGAAGACCATCCCACTAACTGACACTGCTGCCAATATAGTGGTGGACACGTCGGGAATATTTCCATTAGTTACCCAAAACTCATCAAAGTTTACAATCACAAGTACACCAAGCCTCGAAATTAGGAACGGGCAAATGGAAGATCCATTCCTGGTGCTGCTGGTCACCTGCACAGCGGTCAAGGTCAAGGGGAGGCCCAAATAGATACACGCGAAGCAATGCAAAAGCGCACAACCCACTGGAGGAAAACCAGGAGTCCCCGTCAGAGACATTTGTTCAGCATCCGTCTGCAAATGTCTCAGCCTGATCATCCTTCCTTTCACTACACTCTTTATTATCTTTCTTTCACTGACTAAGTTTGGTTGGGACACAATGGATAACCTGAAAACCTCCAGTTAACAGAATTGCAGTTTAATACTTCTATTTATGCACAGAATGTCAACTACTCCCGATGCTGGATGTGTATTCATATTCCTGTCCACTCTATAGGAGACATTCCCCATTGGCCGTCACACTTCATATCTCTGAGACGGTTGAATGGTGGTTATATCAGACCCAGCCTGCCGGTGTGATGGTTCAGATTCCCTCTGCCCCTCACCACAAACCTGCAGATAGACAGGTTTGTTTTGAAGCTGCATGTAATCTTTCGCGCATACCCGCTGCCCTGTTCCTGATCAAAAACACAATCCAAGGTGTAGTGCGCAGGGTATGACGTGCTTCAAAATCAGCCTACAAAGGAATTGGGAGGTGAGATCCAGCACATGCTCCTCCTCTCTGCACATCATTTCTCTTGGCCTGGAAAACATTCTCGTGGCCATTGCTATCCTAACTATGATTATTGTCTGTGTCCAACTGGCCAGTGTAAGATTCAATTCCTTGTTTTGGCTCTGGTCCTCAGTGATTCCGCAGATGCCAAGGTTTTCTCTTCCTGATGAAACCCCAAATGGCGATTCTCATTACCTGGACCCTTCTGCCCCTTTTCTTACCAATCCCGAGGATGATCTGTCCGATCTCCAACTACCACTCCCTGACAATCCCCCTGGCTCCCAATCCGTTACTTTCTTTAAAAAAAGAGTAAGGATTGAAGAATAATTGGCCAAAATTGATACAAAACAGTTAGAAGACATTCGGTCACAAAGCAATTTTTGCAGTAAGATTTCGAGCCTTCTAATGTAGTGGGAGAACAATCCCGCTCTGATAATACTCACCTTGCAGCTTCAAGATGCCTCGGCTCCTCAGTGTCGTTAGCTCTATCCCAGAAAATGATGAATGGTTTCTCTCTGTCCCTTATTGGGAATTCTAGCCTTGCTAAACCTGGAATAAAATATAACATTCAGTTTCGTAGATATTAACAAATATTGGTCTCGAAAATGGATGGGAACTTCATGACTGCCCCGAGGGCGCACAATTTATGGGGGCAGCGAGCTTTGATTATCTATACAGCCTGTACCATTTTGTGTTTCTGTCGAATTGTGTCGGACTTCACGAAGGAAGATGTAACTCCCTCTGGTCATGGTAAAGTTTGTTAATTGTTCAAAGTCTCGATCCCTGACTCTTTTGGTTTAAACAAGTCACGTCGCTTTTACTTCCTCCCACACTTTGACTGACTGAATGGGTGCACTGATTGGCTGACGGAAAGAACGCACTGACTCACTGAATAATTGTTCTCACTGACTGACAGAATGAGGCACTGACTGACTGATTGAACTGACTCACTGATTGGCTGACTGACCGAATGGACGCACAGGCGACTGACTAACTAAATGGATGCACCGTCATACTGACTGGATCACCTCTCAGCATCCAACATTCCAGGGAAAATTGCTCCAGCCTATTGTTCCTCTCCCTGGAGCTCAAATCCCAACTCAACATCTTTCAATCTTTTCTGCATTTAGCAAAATTTCTCCTCTGCCTGGGACACCAGAATTGAATGTAGTATTCCAGTCGTGGTCTCACTAATGCCCTGTACAGCCGGAACATGACATCCCAACTCCTAGATTCTATATTCTGACCAATGAAGCCAACCATTCCTAACATCTTCTTCACCCTCGTCTCCAGGGTCTTGCTATTAATTGTATAAGACCTGCTTTGGATTGCTTTACCAAACTCAAAATCCATCACACACCCATCGGAGCATCTGATGAAGGAGAAAGTGAGGACTGCAGATGCTGGAGATCCGAGCCGGAAAGTTTGTCACTGAGAAAGCACAGTACGTCAGACAGCATCCGAATAGCAGGACAATTGACATTTTGGGCATAATCACTGCCTGACATTCCTGATGAAGGGATCAACTGCCTTATCCATGTCTGTTGGCCCTGGATCAAACATCGCAAGATCCTCAATGGTACCAACATACTCACTGTCCCCATTTACAGTGGATGGTTAAGTTCCCGATGCTCTGCTCTGCCTTCCTTCCCACTCCAGCCTTCCATGGTCCCACTACTTCCTTTCCAGTTCTCCAACGCTTTATCCTCTCTGTTCCAACTCCCCTCACCGTCTCTAGCTTTGCAGCCATATTCTGCTCCATTTGGGCACCAACTGGTGTTTCTAACCCAGACCCCAGCCTTGTGGCACAGCCTGACCTGCTACACTTTTACGGGCTGACACATACTGCCCATCCGATCTTCAGTTACACCCACATTCATTCCTCTCTCGGGTCTCATGAAGCTTCTCCACGCCCTGGTCACAGCCCAGACTATCCTCGGTGTCTTCTCAATGAATCGCGACATTGTGAACAAATGGAGAGTCGTCCCTGTTGAAAACTAGTCACTTGTTCACACCGATTGCCTTCACCAGGAACCAGTCATTGAGCTCCTGTTCGTCTGACGTCGCTGTACCCCAATCATCGATATACAAACAGGATCTGCAGTTTATGAAAGAAAAACACAAAGATTGAAAAGACACTGCAAGTCTCCCTATTCGTCAGCTCACTTACCATTGCCTATTGACACCACCTCCCCCACCATTCCCCATCTTCATTACCCGTCTACCGACTCATCCCATGAACGTGCCCTGTGAAGACCAGGGTAAAGTACTTTAATGAAGGCATGGTGCCTGTGAGAGTTTAAACCCTGTTTCCCCGACGGTTGCTCGACTATTCCCCGAGAGATTACAATTATGGTCCGTTGTCTAGGTGCAATCTACGAAATGTCAATGAGAGCAGTGAGTGCCTTTGTCCCCTTCATTTTACATTCCTGGATCAACCGGTAAACGAATTGCACTGCCCTTCCCTCTTCCCACACTCCTGTATCAATCCCCAAACTAATCTGCTTGCTCCGCTCTCTCCCCATAGTTCTGTATCATTTACCAAAATGAAATCTCTGATCCATGATGTTCTCATTTCCTTTCTTCTCCCCATTTCTCCCTCTCTCCTCGTGCTCTGACCACATCCTGCCTCTTCTCCCCCTCTCTCTCTCTTTTGCTCACGCCCCCGCACACCCTTCCCTCTCACTTTCGTCTTC
>NC_057758.1:6857615-6877044 GCF_004010195.1 Chiloscyllium plagiosum
ATCCCCTGCCTTTTCACATGTCTATCCAAATGCCTCTTAAACATTGCGATCATATCTGATTTTCCCACCTTCCCTGGTTTTAGGGTCCAGGCACCGACCACTTTCTTTTTTTAAAAGAAATTCTCGTCATCTCCTTTCGACATTATCTTCTCACCTTAATTCTTTATTCCCTATTATTTGACACATCCACGTGAATTAAAGAATGCTAACTACCCTATCATTTCCTCTCATAATTTTATGTGCTTCGATCAATTTGTCCCTCAACATTCGACGCTGTCGTGAATACACTGCAAGTTTGTGCAGGTGAACGTGAGGACTGCAGATACTGGAGATCAGAGTCTAGATTTGAGTGGTGCTGGAAATTCACAGCATGTCAGGCATCACCCGAGGAGCAGGAAAATCGATGTTTCAGGCAAACAACCTTCATCAGGAATGAGGCAGGGACCCGCCGGGATGCAGAGACCGACTTTCCTTTTAGCTAATCCACTCTCATTCAGACAATATCTTGGTGAACATTTCTTGCCCTCTGTCCAAAGCCCGCACAACCTCCCTAGAGTACGACGACCAGAACTGCATGCAGAAATCCAAAGGTGGACAAGTTAAAGTTTATACAGCTGTAACATGCGAACTCAAAGCCCTGACTGATGAAAGACAGCCTGCTATAGGCCGTCTTTATCACCTTGTTCCCTTGCGTTGCCACTTTCAGGGAGGTGTGGCCGTGCACCACAAGATCCGTCGGGATATCAATGCAATTCAGAGTCCTGCCATTTACTGTATTTCCTCTTGCATTTGATGTACCCTTACCTCATCTTCAGTATTGTATAACATTTCGAAATACTAATTCTGCTTAATGTTCAGTTCAAAATGTTGGTCACTGTGTCCCAATGACTCTCCAACGCCATTCAATCATATCAATTTCTCAATCGCTTTTAAGAATATAAAACACATTGAGATTGACTCTCTTTAATTCAGTGTTCATTTTTAAAAGAACAATTATTCCTTGCTCCATTGTCACTTTTGTTCCTCATATTGACACGAACAGGAAACAGGCTGACACCGTCATACTCATAAAATCAGACGTGGTGGGCAATGTTTCATGGAGCCCCATCACCATACCAGTGTATATCCTGTCCCAACGGCAGGACAGATCCACCAGTGGTGGGGAACCCGTGGGGTACAATCAGGAAAGGAGTTACCCTGGTATACCCCAAAATTGCTTCCAGAAACCGGGAAATCTCATGGTAACAGATCACAGATGGTCAAGAAAATCACCTGATGATGGATATCTGCTACCACCCATACCTCTCCTCTGTGATAAATCAGTTCCCTCCATGTTGGAAACCAATCAGAGGAATCACTGAAGGTGACAAGGACACAGAACGTACTCTGGGTGTGGGTCTTCAAAATCCATCACCAAGAGTGTCTAGACAGGCCCACCAAGAGCTGAACAGGTTAAAAATCACAAACAGACAGCAGCCAGAGTGTGAGAAGTGATGGGGGAACCAAGAAGGGAGAAATAACCTCTCCAAAACTACTTATCACAGATAGATCTGTCGCAAACGGTATCTGTAGTAGCAGCTAGAACACCGTCCGGGCGTAGAGAAAGCCTCAGCCTCATATTGAAGACACTGCCAAATTTGTTCTCTGCCTCTATCGCCTGCGAAGTATGACCGAGCAAATGGAAACTGGGCATCCATGAAGCACTGTGGGCTATCGGCAGCTGCAGCATCTCTGGCCTTCCCTCCATCATAAAGTCAAAAGTGGACTGATCACTGTCGGTTCCAAAGAGTTCAGCATCATTCACAACGACACTATACTGAAGCAGGATATTCATCCCATCAAGTGTTTTGAACAGGAGAAGGATGAGGTCATTCAGCCAGTCGAGCCTGTTACTCAGCAATTGGATCAGATCTTTTAATCTCTCATATCTGTGACATAAGAAATGGAAGGGAATACACAGCCTATCAAGGCTGCTACACAGGAACATGGGGAGGATGGGTTACCTTGCCGGAAGCATAGGATATATATGGGATTAATTAGTATATATCAGTTTCAAAATGAACAGTGCTGCGGCCTCAAATATTTGCAAACAATATCAACAGTTTGCATAAATGGAAAAAAAATATGTTCGAACTAAAGATAAAATGACACTCAGATAGACAGGAACTGAAATTATCGAGAGGAATTCAAGAATCTGTAAATGGATAAGCGATAAACAACAACTTGGCAGATAGAATGTAGTGTGGGTCAATATAAACCTGTGCTTTTTTCCCCAGGAAGATTAAAGGGCCATATATTACATAAATGGAGAGAGGTAACAAGACTTAATGAAACACTGAGTACTGTAACGTTCACTCTGACCCAATCAGACATTAGAATTCTTGCTTCATCTCCCTAATGGTCTTTTCACTGATGCTCCCAGTGGCCCCATTGGTCTCAGTATAGTGGGATATTTTGATGTGGTTGGTTGGCTACCGGGAGGGGAGGATTTTTTTTTTTGCCAAGAGGCCATCTTTTCCTTTACGTGGAGACCCGAAGATGATGGGAATGGCTGACTGCTTCTGTATGAAGAGCATGTGGGTAGTCACCAACATGATGCACGGTGCATGGTCACACAAAAACATTAAAATCGTGAGAGACGGAGGGTCCATTCACAAGAATTAGAACAAAATGCATTGCAAGTTCAGCCGACGTGGTTAGTTATATCACATTCTTAATCCAACTCACAAAACCAGCCCATACACCATAAGCACAGCGGACATGCATGTTCACCATGGAACATTGTGTAGAGCAGGCTATAGTTCTGCTCAGTACAACTCAGCAATCTGTCCAGAGCGGAACACTGTGAAGATTCATACAATGCTCTGGTCAATGTTATCCAGTAATCTGTCCTGAATGAAACACTGCTCAGATAATATCAGAGCATTGATCTATAAACCCGGGATAGATATCTGTTCAGTAACGGGAGCTATGCAGACCACAGCAGTAGAATGATTTTAAAACCTCAACTGGAATGTCTGAACATTACAGGGAACTGTGCAGCGAGCACTGGTGAATTGTTCTGTCAACAATGTACCACTTATCCTCCCAGCATGGAGAGCTATGTACACCATCGCTGTTCAATCGTCGCCAACACTGTGTTTGATCGCTGCCCAGCGTCAGGAAACTTGCGCCCATACTGGAAGTGACAGGATGTGCAGCTCTCATTCATTTACAGCTCCATGTCTCCATTGTGCCATGACCAGGGGTGCTGCTGGTGTGAAGATCGTTGCCAGAGAGCGATTGGGGGGAATCATTTATAAAACCGACAAATGGGAGGGGTTTGGGATAGAGACAGAGACGGGAAGATCGATAGACATGTCACGGAATGATGTGTACATAGGTTTCAGAATGCTGAAACGTCGACATTTCGATTAGATCGTGTAACAGGAGCCAATATTCCCAAGAATGATGGTCAACAGCACACTGGCGTGAGTTCAGACGATGGAGAGTTTTGAATGGACATTTGCACTGAAACTTTCCAACAATAATTTGGCTCCGTGGCATTTTCACCGAGTGTGAAAACGGGATTGTGTACATGAGGCCGAGCGAGATTCCTCGTGCTATCTTCACGAATGCACCTCATTAACTACATATCCCACCACATTGTGTCCCTCTCATTTATTACTATCCCGATTCTCCCACCCATAACAGCTGCATGTACTCAATATCGCCCCAATGTCCCTAGTTATTTCGTGATCCCTGGCAATGATGCCAACTTTAAAAGGCTAATGGGCACACGGTTGAGCTTTCTCATCTCGGAGCTGCACTGCACGTTTTAATCCGAGCCTCGCAGATCAGCGGCAATTACAACACGATTTGTCGACAGGGGCACAGCCGTCCTTTTGATGTGGTAGTACAGAGGAGGCCCCACCACCAGGTCACCGACCAGGTCTGAGCTCACCACGCAGATCAGTGCTGTATCTGTGGTCTGAAGAAATGTCCAGCCACACAGGACAAGTATCAATAACCTTCACCGCTTTGTCAGAATAAGTGTTACCATATTCTGTCTACTCCCTAACGCTCACTGTATATCTGTGATAGCACATACCCACGAAAAAGACTCATACTCCAGCATGGAGAAAGTGAGGACTGCAGGTGCTGTGATCAGTCAATATTAGAGTGGTGCTGGAAAACCACAACAAGTCAGGCAGCATCTGAGGAGCAGGAAAGTCGACATTTCTGGCAAAAACCTTTCAATAGAATGCCGCGTGACCTGCTGTGCTTTTCCAGCACCACTCCAATCTTGACTCATGCTCCAGCACTCTCACTGCTGCATGCCACAACGTACCTCTTTCTGTCTTCCCCCCACTGCACTCCTCCACACTAATAACACTGCATAAATACAATACTTTGAACTGTCTCCCTCCAGAAACGTCACCATTTTCCGTCACGTACACCAACAATAACAGCAGTACCACCCCGCTTGCACCATCACACCCTCCCTCCCTTTCTCCCATTCGAGGAGAAACAACTTGGAAAAGAACAGAAAGGGCTAATCCGTGTGGTGGAGTCCCCGATATCAGTTCCTCACGCCCCCTCCCCTCGCCATGTGGGGAAGACCATGCCACGAGCCGGAGAGGACAGTGGAGATTCTGAAACATCCACATCCCACCAACTGAGTAAGGGACAACGTTCATTGAAGGGAAACTTTCACTTTAAACCCACTCTCACTTCCACTTTCCCGAAGCAACTTCGAGGCTGTGCCCCTGCTTCGCTCTCACTTCGAGCTTGTACAAATGGAATTTCCACGGTCTTGATGGGCAGAAGTTTGGGCTCACAACACATCGTCACCATCTTGTCCCAGGAAGGGAGCATGGAGACTCATTCCTACCTAGTCTCCTGTAAACAGCTCAATTACTGAAAGTAATCTGTGATGTTAAGTTGTCCTGGCATCCTCAGTTGTCTGTGCTCATATACACTCAGGATGCCTGCTCCTGCTGGACTTTTATAACGGTACAGCCTGTTTTAAATTGTTGTTGTAGTTCTGTTCACCGAGCTCGGAATTTGTGTTGCAGACGTTTCGTACCCGTTTAGGTGACACCCTCAGTGCTTGGGAGCCTCCTGTGAAGCGCTTCTGTAATGTTGCCTCCGGCATTTATAGTGGTTTGTCTCTGCCGTTTCCGGTTGTCAGTTCCAGCTGCCTGCTGCAGTGGCCGGTATATTATGTGCAGGTCGATGTGTTTGTTGTTAAAATCTGTGGATGAGTAACTTGCCTCTAGGAATTCCCTGGCTGTTCTCTATTTGGCTTGTCCGGTAATAGTGGTATTGCCCCAGTCAAACTCATGTTGCTTGTCATCTGCGTTTGCGGCTACTAAGACCATAAGACCATAAGACCATAAGACATAGGAGTGGAAGTAAGGCCATTCGGCCCATCGAGTCCACTCCGCCATTCAATCATGGCTGATGCGCATTTCAGCTCCACTTACCAGCGTTCTCCCCGTAGCCCTTAATTCCTCGAGACAAGAATCTCTCAATCTCGGCCTTGAAGACATTTAGCGTCCCGGCTTCCACTGCACTCCGTGGCAATGAATTCCACAGGCCCACCACTCTCTGGCTGAAGAAATGTCTCCGTATTTCTGTTCTGAATTGACCCCGTCTAATTCTAAGGCTGTGTCCACGGGTCCTAGTCTCCTCGTCGAACTGAAACAATTTCCTAGCATCCACCTTTTCCAAGCCATGTATTATTTTGTACGTCTCTATTAAGTCTCCCCTTAATCTTCTAAATTCCAACGAATACAATCCCAGTATCCCCAGTCGTTCCTCATATGTTAGACCTGTCATTCCAGGGATCATCCGTGTGAATCTCCGCTGGACACGTTCCAGTGCCAGTATGTCCTTCCTGAGGTGTGGGGACCAAAACTGGACACAGTACTCCAAATGGGGCCTAACCAGAGCTTTATAAAGTCTTAGTAGTACATCTCTGCTTTTATATTCCAACCCTCTTGAGATAAGAGACAACATTGCATTCGCTTTCTTAATCACGGACTCAACCTGCATGTTTACCCTTAGAGAATCCTCGACTAGCACTCCCAGATCCCTTTGTGCTTTGGCTTTATTAATTTTCTCACCATTTAGAAAGTAGTCAATGCTTTTATTCTTTTTGCCAAAGTGCAAGAACTCGTACTTGCTCACGTTAAATTCCATCAGCCAAATCCTGGACCACTCTCCCAACCTGTCAAGATCCTTCTGCAGCCTCCCCACTTCCTCAGTACTACCTGCCTGTCCACCTAACTTCGTACCATCGGCAAACTGCGCTAGAATGCCCCCGGTTCCCTCATCCAAATCGTTAATATATAATGCGAACAGCTGTGACCCCAGCACCGAACCCTGCGGGACACCGCTCGTCACCGGCTGCCATTCTGAAAAAGAACCTTTTATCCCAACCCTCTGCCTTCTGTTAGACAGCCAATCCCCACTCCATCCCAGCAGCTCACCTCGAACACCATGGGCCCTCACCTTGCTCAGCAGCCTCCCGTGTGGCACCTTATCAAAGGCCTTTTGAAAGTCTAGATAGACCACATCCACTGGGTTTCCCTGGTCTAACCTACTTGTTACCTCTTCAAAAAATTCCAACAGGTTTGTCAGGCATGACCTCCCTTTACTAAATCCATGTTGACTTGTTCTAATCAGACGCTGCTCTTCCAAGAATTTAGAAACCTCATCCTTAATGATGGATTCTAGAAGTTTACCAACCACCGAGGTTAAGCTGATTGGCCTATAATTTTCCATCTTTTGCCTTGATCCACAAAGATGGGCAGGTTAGATGAATTGGCCATGGTAAATTGCCCATAATGTTGGGTGCATTGGTCAGAGGGAAATGGGTCTGGATGGGTTACTCTGCGGAGGGTTGGTGTGGACTTGTTGGGCTGAAGAGCCTGTTTCCATACTGTAGTTAATCTAATCTAATCAGTGATGGATTCTTCATGAGAACTTTTATGGTGATGTCATCAAGTCCACAAAGTTATACAGCTGAAGTAAAACCTTTCACAGGTAGACAACCTCATGATGCAAAGAGTAATTTGGCATGTCATTCCAGCTACATTTACAGAGCATGTATCTCAATAACAACTCCCCCCACCCCCTAACTCAATCCTGACTTCCTAAATTATATGTGAATCAAACAGATTTATTAATCCTTGATAGCTTTTCTTGACAGGTTTCGATCCAATTCCTTTGGAGATGTACCTAATTGTCCCAGAATTCACCAGTACACCCACTCCCATACCCGCTGTCTTTTTCTCCAAGGATTATTCCATTAATCCAATATACTGTGAGGAAGGGGGCAGCTTCAAACTACAATGATCACACATAAAGGCTTGTGAGTTTGTAATTGTATAATTGTATTCACAATCCCAACAGAAATTCTTCTTTAGGCAATATAATTGTGAGGCAGTTGGCTAAACATGTTTGAACATTAAGTATTTTGCATGTTCCACTTGAAAACGCTCACTTACTCTAACTCTACTCCACATTTTAATTTTGTTTGACTGCTTTCAAAATGTTAGTATCATTTCAAAATGGATAGTTGGGCAGTCAGTGAAAACTGCATGATGAAATTAAGTCATAGCGTTGACCTACGGTTAAGGTAATTGGTAGTTGCTATGGTCGCATTAGTGGAGTGTATTCAACATGGGGTGGAATTATTTGCCATTTGCATGGAACTAATGAATATTATGTAGGACAACTGCATCAATCATAAGTCATTTACTTTTACACAGCAAGTTGGAAAGACATTGCTGCTTTACAAAATGAAAAATTGCCAATTATGATGAAATATAGAAATTTGGGCTGTTTTTAATAGAGAAAAATGAAACCCTACCCTTCATTTAAGTTTCTAGGTTGGATTGATTGAGAAAACAAATGACAATGGAATCAATGGAAATATGATAGAGCTACACATTCTTTGTTCTAGTTAGTTCCAGGCTTCTTACTGAACTTATTCCAATCTGGTTGGATCTCTTACTTTAGTCAATACTTGATTTTCATATACCCAGTTGGTTCAAATAATGTTAGAAAACATGCAATATCTTCTCAAATCTGCTCATTCAATCACTACTTTCATGGACCCTCTCTTAATCCCTGAAGCACAAATACTTTCCATAATTCTTCCAAGAAAGATGAACTTGAGTTATTTTCTAATCCTGAAACTAGTTGGCTGACGTTGTCAGGAGGCTGAAAGAACATAGCAATCCAGGTGGCATCAGGAGGTGGAGAAGTTGACATTTCAGGTGTAACCCTTCTTTGAAGAAGATATCAACTTAACATCTTACAAACCCTCCTGTTAAATTTACTCACTTACTCACCCTGTTACTCATTTGATTCTAAAAAATGAAAACACATTGTTCTTGGAATCATAGAATTATCTCGCACAGAAGGTAACCATTTTGTCCATTTGCCTATGCCAGTTCTTTGGAAAAGTTTAACTGGTAAGCCCTGCTTGTTCTCAATGGTTCTGTACAGTTTTATCTTTCTATTTATATATTATCATAATCTGAATAATCAGTTTGAAAATTCCATTAGAAAATATAGCACTGAGGGCTAGGTACTCTTAACAGTGTCCGCAAGTGCTTTCATGTACTGTGTAAATAGTCCCAGTAATGCATTGGACATCATATTGTTTACTCAACCACACTCTCTTAGTTGGCCCAGAAAGGGGGCTATCTTTCTCCATGCTATATCACTTCAAAGCTTGAAATAATCCGCATAAACAAGAATGTAGTTAGTTGTCGTACAAGGAATCCAGTTATGACGCTAGTGGTCAGGGCTATCACAAACTTAATGAGCAGCAGTGACCAGCACCATTTCTAAATGGTGCCAACTAAGATAAATTAGACTTCAAAACAAACACAGGGAAAATCAGTCCGATGGCTCAAAAGACTTCAAGATGAGGCAATACTACTGATTGCTGATGCCCCGCAAACCTCATGGCAACAGTTGACATGGAAGAATACATAAGGGAATGACACAGGCAGCATTTTAGGGCTGAAAGTACACCCTAGAACAGAAGAAACTTCCAACTCTGAGGCAGAAGTACAGGCTGCATCATGGGTCAGTGGTTGCAGAAATGGTCCCAAGCCCAAAATGAGCTTGTGAGCCAAATGGACATCAAGGATTTCACACATTAAAAACAGAAATCCCCTATACAAAAGGGAAATCCTTAATGATAAAATAATTCAGAATGAGAGTGGTCATTTAAATTGGAGCTCTGATTAGGCATTATCACCATGAGCAGAGCTGAAAAAGAATCCTAAGAGGCCCATGAGAGAAACTCATACCGAGTCATATTAAGAAACAATGGGATCAGAAATGTGATGCCAAGCAGATTTAGTTTTAGAAATGGGCCACACAGAGCACAAAATAACACACCCTGGATAAAACAATTCTTGAGGCATAGAATATCTTTCAAACTGAATAGTAAGACAGAAGCTGAACAAATAAATACATTTTTGTACTGCCTCCTGAAACAAAGTGTCCAGGTAACTCTCCCCCTCCCGGATGTGCCGCAGTGTTTGAAGCTCAGATTCCAGATCATCAACTCTGATCCGGAGTTCTTCCAGCAACCAACACTTGCTGCAGATGTGGTCACTGCCGTTCACAATGGGATCAGCCAGCTCCCACATCATACAGCAACAACACATCACCTGCCCAGCCATCTCTGCTTAGTTAGTTAATTAGTTACTTTGTACAAGTATGAATTAGAATACCTTCTGATAGCTCTCTGCTATAGTTTTTTTTTACCCTAAATTAGGACTTGATGTATACACACACAAAAAAAACAAAGTAAATTTTTAACTAGCCCCTGGTAAAGAAATAAAAATCCTTACGTTCAAAGAAAAAGCAGAGTAGTTAAGAAGGTTAGAGGAGGAGGGTGGGTGGGAGATACTACAGGTGTAGAATCTCGGGTTTAGCCGCCTTCCTGACTAATATACTCACTTTTCCTTCCCGGCTGCCCCTCTGCTTGCCGTCACTTCCTCTGCTGCTCCCGCTCTTTCTGTGGAGAGAGAGTAAAAGAACACACCGCTGCCCGCTCCAGGTTAGCAATTTTAAAACAAACTGTCTTACCTTTGCTGTAGTCTCCCGGGATAGCTGGTCGTGTCGTTTCGTGGCTTTTTGGTGTTCATGGATATGGATCGTTAGTTGTCTTCCTGTTTTTCCTATGTAGTGTTTCGTGCAGTCTTTGCATGGGATTTTGTACACTACGTTGAGACAACAGGAAGCGGCAGCGACAAACTGCTGTAAATGCCGGAGGAAACATCACAGAAGCGATTCACATGAGGCTCCCAAGCACTGTGGATGTCAACGAGACAGGGGATGAAAGGTCTGCAACACAAATTCCCAGCTTGGCGAACAGAACCACAATAACGAGCACCCGAGATACAAATCTCACAAACGTTGTTGTAAATTGTCTTTCAATGTCCTTTCTACTTCACACTGCTCTACATTGTCATCATCTGCCATATACTTGAACACTTCAACAACGTTTCATTGTGCTGTAGAGTTCTAGACTGTCCTGCACACACGTTTCGTTCTTCCAAGTTTACTGCCGTCTACAACCACTGAGATTGTCGCAGCATCACAGTCCCCACGAAACAACTGAAGTCCTGTCACATTCACGAGTGTGAACAAGTGAAATACTGATCTATGCCCCACGGATGGAAACAAGTAACGACATGCTGTTAACTGGGCAATACCAGACAGAGTGAATGAAATATTGACAAACCACGGAACAAGAGAAATCCAGGCAGGCTCCACTTATCTGTATTGACATCAGTGTATTAATGTTATGAGGTTGAAGGCGTGTACAGGATCTTTAAGAGAGACTGAATGTTGTTCTAAACGGCGAGCTTACAAGCACCTGCTTATATGAATAGATGGCATCTCCAGCATGTAAATGAAAATTGAAATTATGTAATAATATGCTGTGAAATAAATACCTGAGCTGGTTACGGTTTTGACAAAAAATCGAGTTCAACCAATCAGTTTAAATTATGCCCCAGGATATTGTGGGCGGCACGGTGACACAGTGGGTAGCACTGCTGCCTCACAGCGCCAGAGACCCGGGTTAAATTCCCGCCTCAGGCGACTGACTGTGTGGAGTTTGCACGTTCTCCCTGTGTCTGCGTGGGTTTCCTCCGGGTGCTCCGGTTTCCTCCCACAGTCCAAAAGATGTGCAGGGTCAGGTGAATTGTCCATGCTAAATTGCCCGTAGTGTTAGGTAAGGGGTAAATGTAGGGGTATGGGTGGGTTTCGCTTCGGCGGGTCGGTGCGGACTTGTTGGGCCGAAGGGCCTGTTTCCACACTGTAATCTAATCTAATCTAATGTAATCTAATCTAAAAACAAATCAGTTTTAAACGTATTCCTTTTCCAACATCGAAACAATGAGACGATCCAATGTTGTGGATGTAAGAAATACAGGAATTTTGAAAATTGCAGACAGAACAAATGCCATCAACACAGTTCCAAGAAATTAGAAAGCACCCTCTATCAAAGGTGCATTTTCATATGAAACATCTCCATATTATAAAGTTCGAATACGACCCAGGGAGATAGTCAGCCGGAAGAAGACACCGAGAACAGCAGCTGCTGTGTGGTTTTGAAATTGCGTTTGTGCAATTTGAATAAGTGTCTTATTGAAACAGTATATTGGTATAGAGTTGGATCCAGGTAATAAGCAGTATAGAGAATGGGGCTTAGCGTTGTGAATAGTTATTGTTTATTGTTCATTTTTAGAGCTAACAAGAACTTGATACTTTTTAAACAGTGGAATTTGGGAGTTCTTTGCCACACATCCTTTAACAGATTACGAGGCGAGGTGAGCTTTTCTACGCGTTTAAATGACATTACCAGAAGGGTATCGTCATGAGACCAAAAATATTTCGCTGTTATTAACGATCGTCCCTCCATCAAAGTGGGGATTACTTCTCCTCACTGCACTATGTGACACAAGCAGGAGTCTCATTTGGTATGGAAAAGGTAATTCCTAGTATAAAAGCGATGGAATTTGACACGCCGATGGGAGTTCCTCCACTCTCATGTTTCCTTCTCATTTTCTCCAAGTTTATTCGGCTTTTTTATCATTTTGTTTTCCGGCTGCTCTCAGTTTAGTCTCCATGCGTCTCCAGACAGATCCTATCCTGGTGTCTCGGTGGCTCTCAGTATGGTCTCTCCTGGCTCATGACGTGTCCCGAACTGACATCTCGGCAGCTGTTAGCCCGATCTCTCAGCAGGATGTCAGTCGCTCTCTCGACGTTTCATGGCGGTACTTTGGCTCGGCGTAGGAGTGTATCCTGCCGAAGTATGTACCCTGAGGCACGGGGAGTTATAGATGAGGCTGCAATTTCAACAGCACCGATTCTGTGTGTGGTGGTGGCGTCAAAAGCAGGCGGCAGAGCGAGATGGGCGGAGGAATCATCAGTTGAATGGTTAAAAATGGTTCCTTTAATACCTAATTTAATCTGTGAGAAACGTCAGTGTAAACTGTGGCGGAGGAATCATCAGTTGAATGGTTAAAATATTCCTTTCATACCTAATTTAATCTGTGAGAAACGTCAGTGTAAACTGTTTGCCAAATTCTTTAATTTTCTAATATTCTATGAAGGAACACTTAGCTTTGTAACTCCTGTTTCTCTTCGTACTTTGTAACTTAACCCTTTTGTGCCGAGGTAACTTGTATCTGAGATGGAATCATGTGTGCCAACATTATACAACTTTCACTTTACACCTTCACTTCAACACGTAACTTCACGTCGCAAATAAAATCTGAAAAGCGAGTTCAACAGTAACTAGAACAGCAGTCATTTCGCAGCAATAAATATGACATGGCCATGCAAAATTGGCATAGTGGCCAAGTTATAAAGATGACAAGGCGCTTAATATAACTGTAGCACAAACATAGCAAAGCTCTATCGCTCTGAAAGTTGTTTCATTTCAAGAAAAGTGAGTGCAGACCTTCAAGCGCACAGTCAAAGATTGCTGGCGCAGGCAGGAAATTAGAGTTGACAACACAACCAGATTATCCATGATGTTATTACATTTTGGAACTGGTGTGTCAGTCGGACACCTGCCATTGTTTTTAACTCATATAGTTACGCTCTATTACACAGTGTAACGATATCAAAACATAATTTTGTCAAAAATGAGCGAGCGTGTTATTGGAAAAAAAAGCTTTTATTTCACATTGCCACCTGTGTACAAGCAAAGGAGTGAACAGTTTTAGAGATGGATGGAGGTTTGGGTGTGAGGTGGCAATTAGATCAGCAATGATTTAATTGACCAGAAGTGGAAGTTGAATTTACTTCATGTTCAACTCCCTGAACTCCACTTTTTCTGAAACATTTATCTTACTTTACCTAAAAAAAATAATGAATTCAAAAACCATATCTTTTCACGAGGACTCTGAACCATTTCTGAGCAAGATGCTTGTTGCTCATCGTCGGCCCTGCATTTTTTTTGTTCTCCATTCCACTCACTGTAGCGAGCCCGCTCGGAGACTGTCTTCTGAAATGAGCCGTTTCTAATCTTCACATTGCATTTTTTGAAACATTCTCTGTACAGTGTCCTCAATTATACCTATAAACTCCTGCCATTTTTGCTCTACTGTCTTCCCTGCTAGGCTCTGCTTCCAGTCTATTTTCGTCAGTTCCTCTCTCATGCCCTCATAATTACCTTTATTCAACTGTAACACCATTACATCCGATTTTGCCTTCTCTCTTTCAAACTGCAGACTGAACTCTATCATATTATGGTCGCTACTTCCTAAGGGTTCCCTTACTTTAAGATCTTTTATAAAGTCTGGTTCATTACATAAAGCACTAGGTCCAGAATAGCCTGCTCTCTTGTGGGCTCCATGACAAGCTGTTCCAAAAAGCCATCCTGTAAGCATTCCATGAATTCCCTTTCTTTAGATCCACTGACAACATTATTTGCCCAGTCCACCTGCATATTGAAGTCTCCCATGATCAATGTAACCTTGCCTTTCTGACATGCCTTCTCTATTTCCCGGTACATGTTGCGTCCCTGGTTCTGACCACTGTTAGGAGGTCTATACACAACTCCAATTTTTTTTTTTTTGCCTTTGTGGTTCCTCAATTCCACCCACACAGACTCCACATCATCCGACGCTATGTCATTCAATACCATAGATTTAATTTTGTTCTTAACTAACAAGGCATTGCCCCTACCTCTCAACGCAACTCTGTCTTTTCGATAAGTTGAAAAACCATGGAGGTTTAACTGCCAGTCCTGACCCCCCGTAACCAAGTCTCTGTGATGCCTACTACATCATAATCATTCACTATTATCTGTGCCATTAGTTCATCGGCTTTGTTATGAATGCTACGAGCATTCAGGTAAAGTGCCTTAATGCTAGCTTCCTTATCATTAGAGATTTTTGGAAGTCATATGTCCTAAGTTATCCTTGCTTTTTACTGAATTCTCAGTCTGCCTCAATTTTAAATCCGCCTGGAAACATGCTATCCTGCTGCTTATCTTGCCATTTACCTCCATACTCCCTGTCGCTTTCACTTTCCCTTCCCCCAACTCAGAAGTTTAAAGTCCTACTGACCACCCTATTTATCCTCTTCGCTAGAACATTGGTACCCGATCGGTTTTGGTGGAGACCGTCCCAACGGTACAGATCCCCCCTGTTCCAAAACTGATGCCAATGCCTCATGAAGTGGAATCCCTCTTTCCCACACCAATCCCTTAGCCACGTGTTTACTTGCCTAATTTTCTTGTCCCTATGCCAATTGGCACGTGGCTCGGGCAGTAGTCCGGAGATTATGACCCTTGAGGACCTGTGCTTCAATTTCCTGCCTAGTGCTTCATAATGCCCAAACAGGTCCTCCACCCTAGTCTTGCCTATGTTGTTGGTACCAACGTGGACCACAACAACTGGATCCTCCCCCTCCCGCTCCAATATCCTTTCAAGCCGGTCGGAGATGTCTCGCACCCTGGCAACGGGCAGGCAACACACCATGCGAGACTCCCGATCCGGCTTGCAAAGGATACTATCTGTCCCCCTAATTATAGAATCCCCTATAACCACTACTTGTCTATTAGCTCCCCCCTCTTGAATGGCCTTCTGCACCATGGTGCCTTGGTCAGTTGGCTCATCCTGTCCAGAGCCCTTTTCCTCATCCGAACAGGGAGCAAGAATCTCGTACCTGTTGGACAAGGTCAAGGGCTGAGGCTCCTCCACTCCTGAACTCCGGTTCCCCCTACCTGCCTCACTTACAGTCACACTCTTTTGTGCCTGATCACTAGCTGAATGTGAATTACTTAATCTCCCAGGTGTGACTGCCTCCTGAAACAAAGCATCCAGGTAACTCTCCCCCTCCCGGATGTGCCGCAGTGTTTGAAGCTCAGATTCCAGATCATCAACTCTGATCCAGAGTTCTTCCAGCAACCAACACTTGCTGCAGATGTGGTCACTGCCGTTCACAATAGGATCAGCCAGCTCCCACATCATACAGCAACAACACATCACCTGCCCAGCCATCTCTGCTTAGTTAGTTAATTAGTTACTTTGTACAAGTATGAATTAGAATACCTTCTGATACCTCTCTGCCATTCCACTCACTGTAGCGAGCCCGCTCGGAGACTGTCTTCTGAAATGAGCCGTTTCTAATCTTCCCACATTATTGTGATATCGCCATCTCTCCGGGGAGCCGTTGTCCAGCAGAGCCCAGGAGGGGAAATGCCTTCGTGAAATTCTAAGTGTGCTGTCGGGATAAAATTAAAATAGATTTGAAGTGGTGAATGAAGGAGTCCACCTCTCGCGATGAGCCACTCTTCCTAAAAGGATTTATGAACCGCATCCTTCCTCTTCAATTACTCCCTCTCCAGGCTTCCATGAATATTTGCTTTTTTAAATTGACTGATGGAATTCCCATATAAATATGCACTATCTACTCCATCGTTTGTCTGCATTAAACTCCATTTACCACCTCTCAGCCCAGCTGTGCAGCTTATCTATGTCTGTCTGTAACCTACAACATCCTTCTTCACTATCCACGATTCCACCGACCTGAGTGTCGTCTGCAAATTTACGAACCCACCCTTCTACGCTCTCATGCAGGTCGTTTGTAAAAATGATGAACAGAAGTGGACCCAATACCGATCCTTGCGGTACACCACTAGTAACTGGACTCCAGGATGAGCATTTCCCATCAATAATCACCCTCTGTCATCTTTCAGCAATCCAATTACTGATCCAAACTGCTATATCTCCCACAATCTCATTCTTCCGCATTTTGTACAAGAGCCGAATGTGGTGAATCTTATCGAACGCCTTGCTGAAATCCTTATACACCACATCAATCGGTTTACTCTCATGAACCTGTTTGATCACCTTCTCAAAGAACTCAATGATGTTTGTGAGGCACGACCTGTCCTTCACAAAACTGTGCTGACGATACCGAATCAAATTATTCTTTTCTTGATGATTATAAATCCTATCTCTTATAACAGTTTCAACACTTTGCCAACAACGGAAGTAAGGTTTACTGGTCTATAATTACCAGGATTATCTCGACTACCCTTCTTGGTCAGGGGGACCACATTTGCTAACCTCCAGTCTTCTGGCACTGTTCTTATAGACAATAACGATTTAAATATCAATACCAAAGCCTCGGCAATCTCCTCGCTGGCTTCCCAGAGGATCCTAGGATAAATCCCCTCCACCATTGGGGACTTATCTATTTTTACACTGTGCAGGATTTCTAATATCTCTTCCTTGTGAACCACAGTCCCACCCAGTCTATTGGCCTGTATCACCGCATTCTCCTCAACAACACTGTCGCTTTCTGGAGTGAACACTGTCGAAAAGTATTAATTTAGTGCTTCCCTTATCTCCTCTGACTCCACACACAACTTCCCACTACTCTCCTTGATTGGCCCTAATCTTACTCTCGTCATTCTTTTATTCCTTAAATACCTATAGAAAGCCTGAGGGTTAACCCTGATCCTATCCGCCAACAACTTCTCATGTCTCCTCCTGGCTCTTCTGAACTCTCTCTTCAGGTCTTTCCTGGCTACCGTATAACCCTCAAGTGCCCTAACTGAGCCTTCACATCTCATCTTAACATAAGGCTTCTTCTTCTTCTTGACCAGAGATTCCGCTTTCTTCATAAACCACGGCTCCGCGCCTTAAAGCTTCATCCCTCTCTGACAGGTACATACTTATCTAGGACACTCAGGAGCTTTTCCTTGAATAACCTACACATTTCTAATGTACCCACCCCTGCAGTTTCCTTCTCCATCCTATGCTTCCTAAATCTTGCCTAATCGCATCGTAATTGGTTTTCCCCCAGCTATAACTCTTGCCCAGTGGTATACACATATCCCTTTCTATCACTAAAGTAAACATAACAGAATTGTGATCGCTATCATAAAAGTGCTCACCTACTTCCAAGTCTAAGACCTGGCCGGGCACATTACCTAATATGAAATCTAATGTGGCTACGCCCATTGTTGGCCTGTCTACATACTGTGTCAGGAAGCCCTCGTGCACACACTGGACAAAAACTGACCCGTCGATAGTACTTGCACTATAGTGTTTTCAGTCAATATTTGGAAAATTGAAATTCCTCATGACAACTACCCTGTCTCTCTCACCCCTATCGACAATCATCTTTGCTGTCCTTTCCTCTACATCTCCGAAAACAATTCAGAGGCCTAGAGAAAACTCCCAACAGGGTGACCTCTCCTTTCGTTTCTAACCACAGCCCATACTGCCTGAATTGACGAGTCCCCAATCATCCTTTCTGCAACTGTAATACAGACCTTGATCAAACATGCCACACCTCCCGCTCTTTTACCATCTTCACTGTGCTTAATGAAACATATAAATTCTGGAACCTGCAACAACCATGCCTGTCCTTGCTCTATCCATGTTTCTGAAATGGCCACAACTTTGAAGACCCAGGTACTAACCCATGCTGCAAGTTCACCCACCTTATTCCGGATGCTCCTGGCTTTGAAGCAGATACACTTCAAACCAACTTCTTGCTTTCTGGTGCCATCGTGCGTCCTTGAAACTTGATTTCGGACCTCCGTACTCTCAACCTGTTCTTTACTCGAACTACAATTTTGTTTCCCCTTCACCTGCTGGATTAATTTAAACCTACCAGAATAGCCTTAGCAAATCGCCCCCTTCCCAGCACATTGGTACCCCTCTGTTTCAGATGAAGACCATCCTGCTTGTCGAGGTCCCACCTACGTCAGAAAGAGCCCCAATTATCCAAAAATCCAAAACCCTCCCTCCTGCACAATCCCTGGAGCCACGTGCCTATATGGACTACGATAGGTGGCTGCTCCCCCTCCCCCTGAAGGAACCGCAAAACATGATCAGAGACATCAGGAACCCTGCCAACTGGGAGGCAACACACCAACCTTGAGTCTCTCTCTTCCTCACAGAACCTCCTGTCTGTCTCCCTAACTATGGAGTCCCCAATGACTACTGCTCTGCTCCTCTTCCCCCTTCCCTTCTGAGCAGCGGGGACAGACGCTGTGCCAGAGCCCTGTGCCCCACTGCTTTCCCCTGGTAAGTCGTCCATCCCAATAGTTTCCAAAACGGTATATTTATTGTTGAGGGGAATCCCTGCACTGCCTGCCGAGTGTCTTTCCGTCCCCTGACTGTAACCCATCTGACTTTTGCTTGCAACTGAAGAGCGACTACCTCACTGTAACTCCTCTCAATAAACCCCTCTGCCTCCCGAATGATCCGAAGTTGATCCAGCTCTCGCTCCACTCCCGTAACACGATTTTCGACGACCTGGATTTGGGTGCACTTCCCGCAGATGTCGTCAGCAGGGACACTCATGGTGACCCTTACCTCCCACATTATGTAGGAGGAACATTCAACTGTCCGCGCCTCCATTCCCAGTATTCTAAATTCCCAAAGAGACTGTTGAAAAATAAAGAATAAAAATAAACTCGTTACCGTACCAATCTGGTGCACAGAACCTTTTTTTTTGGTTTAGAGAAGGAGGATGACTGGGGGACACTACCCGAATAATATTTCGGGTAATGCAACCACACAAATTTACGACGTCCCAGATGTCCTTCTCTCCTCCCTCGTACCTCTCAGCAAATGGAGGCCCGACCCACGAGGTAAGTCTCTTTTAATGCTGGAAAACTCCCCCTTTTCGGCAGCCCTCGCTTCATCACTCCTTCTCTCCATGCCGCTCTGGCAAAACTGAGACCCGCCCCCGAATTAAGTTCCTTTGAATGCGGAAATATTCACCCTTCACGGCAGCCCTCTGTTTACCACACCTTCTCTCCTCGCCGCTCTGGCAAAATGGAGACCCGACTCCCGAGTTAAGTCCCTTTTAATTTGGGAAAACCCACCCTTTCCGGCAGCCCTCGCTTCACTACACCTTCTCA
>NC_057758.1:6877544-6879971 GCF_004010195.1 Chiloscyllium plagiosum
TTGGTCAGCAACGCTCCTCAGGACCTTAATGTTATGTTTATATGTCCTGCCCTGTTTTACCTTTCCAAAATGCAGCACTTAACAACTATATTATTGAAACTGCACCTTTACGAGAAGGACTGAATGAAAGTAAACTGGATTGGCACGAAAATCCTGGGAGTGAAGTTTGATGGTTGCACACGGGAGGGTTTAAGTTAGAGTGCCAGTGAGGGATAGGTCGGAACCAGAGCAGCGGGTCAGAAAGTATGAAGACTGCATTAATAATTCAAGAGCGTATCACAGCTGTTTTGAGGGAGATATCCTTTGAATGATTTTGCCTAGAGTCAATGTCATCAAACTCCCACTATTGTGGGAACAGTGACCATAATTCCCTAAGATTTTAAATTCTTGTGAATAAGGACAACACTCGACATCGTCTGAAGTTGTTAAATTAGGGGCATGGTTAACTCTAATCGAATTAGGCAAGAATCAGATATTGTGGGTTGAGAAATGACTGTTTGAGTGTAAATCAATATCTGACTACCTGGACATCTGTACACATCAACGGCTTCGAGTGCTGGACTGGCATGTTCCTGTAAAAACGATGGACAAGAATGGCATGACTCTGGAACCTTTGATGACAGGTTTTCAAATTCATCAGATAAAGCAGGGTACCCAATGTGTGGGAAATCAATAAAAACAGACCAGGTTTTGAAGAATATATGGAACCTATGAAGGAAGTAAAACCTGGATTTTCGAGAGCAAAATGAATCAATGAAATATCATTGGCCAGCAAAGATAAGGGGATTCCTAAAGCAATTCATATACATGTCATGTTTAGGAGCAAAAGGCTAGCTGGGGTAAGACTAAGCTCCCTCATGAATAAAGTAATGGAATTATGTGCAGAACCACAAAGGAATGGGTGAAATCCTTAATGAGTACTTTGCATCAGTGTTCTCCAAAGGAGGGGACATGAGAAATATTGAGATTCGGAAAAAGTGCGTGAATACTCTTAAGCAGTTCAACATAGTGAAGGAGATAGTGTGGGTTGTAGATGCTGGAAAGTCAGACCTGATAAAATGTGATGGTGAAATATATGCAGCAGGTTAAGCAGCACAAGAGACGCAGGAGAGTCGACGTCCTGGCAAGATCAGGCCTGGGAGGAGACAGCAGGCTGAGAAATAATTAGAGGAAGTGGGATGGGTTTTGGGGAAAGATAGGTAAATAGGCGGTCGGTGGAATGATGGTGGGTGGATGCACATCGAAGGTGAAGGAGGATGGACAGATTTGGACTGGTCAAGGGTGCGGTGTGGAGATTATCGAGGGGGTTTGATAGCAGGGGAATTCTATGTGAGATCATAAAGTTGTAAGCTCCATAACTAGAAGGTGAGATGTTCTTCCAACAGTTTGCTTGTGCACATATTTTGAATGAAGAAGAGACCCAGTATGGACATGTCATTGAGGGAGTGGGAGGGGGAGTTGACATAGTTATCCACCAGCATGTCGGGTTGAATGGAGCATTCCGAGTGATGAGCTCAAGTCGTTCATCAACTTCACCCACACTGTTCACCCTGAATTCAAATTGACCTGAGCCATCTCTGACAACTCCATTCCTTTCCTCGAAATCTACTTCGCCATTCCCGACAATCAACTTAGCACTTATATCAATTTCAAAGTCACTGACTCCCACAGCTAACTCAACTACACCTCCTCCAACCCTCCCTCTGAAAAGATGCAATCCCATTAGGCCATTTCCTTCCGTCTCCTCTCTATGGGCTCCTTAGGTGACGATTCCACTCCAACACATCACAAGTGTCTTCATAATTCAAGGACTGTAAATTCACCTCCCTCGTGAACCTTGCATTCAAGTACCACCACCACCAACCCCCAACCCCAACAAGGACAGATTTCCATTGGTCCCTACGTTCAAATAGACTTTAGATTAGATTCCCGACAGAATGGAAACAAGCCCTTTTGTCCAAATTATCCACTCCAATCGTCCGAAGAGTAACCCACCCAGACACATTTCTCAACATTTACACCTGATTAAAGCACCAACACTTTGGATAATTTAGCATAGTCACCTGACCAGCACATGTTTGGATTGTGGGAGGAAACCGGAGCACCCAGAAGAAACTCACGCAGGTGGGGTGAGTATGTGCAAATTCCACACAGATAGTCGCCCGAGGCGGGAATCGAACGTGAGTGCTTGGTGCTGTGAGGCAGCAGTGCTAACCACTGAGCCACCGTTCTGCCCCAAAAAGCTAATCTTCAAATCCCACACAAAAACCTCCGCCATTTTTGCCACCTGCAGTGTGACGCCACCACTAAAGTAAATTTGCTTCCCCACCCCTATCTGCTCACCATTCCCTCATTCGGTCCATAAACCCACCAACCGCTCCTCCACACCTGACAGTTTTGCTTGCGGTCGCAGGAAATGCACAATCT
>NC_057758.1:6882310-6898616 GCF_004010195.1 Chiloscyllium plagiosum
GTGAAATGTGAGTGCATGTGCATGAACTGCAATGAAGGCATATCAATAAGGCTTGCTTCGTTTGAGACTTTGCAAGAGCTTAGAAGCATTATAGAATACAAGAGCGTGAAAACATTTCGAAAAATACGGCTTGCGATGCGTTCTAAATTCTGACATTTGTTTAGGTTGATTGCATAAAAAATGTCAGTCAAATTGAAATTCAGAGGAATACTGGCCTCGTTTGAGTTGCTGCATTAATTATGCGAAGAGAACGTTCAAAACAATGATTGAATTTACAACCATGGCAATACCGCTTGCAAGTGATGCCCAGGTTTTACGTTCATGTTCGAAACGTTGGTCAATACTGGTGCAATTTCCTTTTCATTTGTTTTATACATTTCAGGAAGTGTTGTTGCTCCTACACTTTATTTGAAACGAAAATAAATCCAGAAAGTGAAGTCCGCGATTAGACAATTGAATGTGATAAAGTAAATAAACATTTGAGTGTACACAGCGCAGCATTCATAGAGACACCCGGACACATATATGTACTGAGTTCTCTCAGGAATGTTTTTCACAAGTTTTGCTGTCGCACGAAAAGAACGAAAGTTCACATCTGTACTTAGAGACAATCATTGTCAACTCGAACTAAAATTCTTAATGACTTAGCAAATGTATCTTTGATGTTTCCTGAATCTAATTCTTGCATCCCAGTTTTTGCAATTTGACTACTGCGTCCCCTGTCGCTTCACGTAGCTATTGCACTTTCTCTGAAACCTGATTTTCATTTGTAACCAGATATTGTTGCGAGAAGAATTGGAAAATAGAACTGGTTACAAAGGTTAGTTGGCTCGTTATTCAGGAGACAGCTAGACATAAGAGTTTACAAATCCTCCTTCCATTTTGCCAGAGTGGCGAGGAGAGAAGGAGTAGTGAAGCGAGGGCTGCCGAGAAGGGTGAGTTTTCCCGCTTTAAAACGGACTTACCTCGGGAGTCGGGTCTCCATTTTGCCAGACTGGTGAGGATAGAAGGAGTGGTGAAGCGAGGGCTGCAGGGAAGAATGGGTTTTCCGCATATAAAGCGATTTACCACGGGTGTCTGGCCTCCATTTTGCCAGAGTGGCGAGGAGAGAAGTAGTGGTGAAGTAAGGACTGCCAGGAAGGGTAAGTTTTCCAGCATTGAAACGGACTTACCTCGTGAGTCGGGCCTCCATTTGCTGAGAGGTACGAGGGAGGAGAGAAGGACATCTGGGAAGTCGTAACTTTGTGTGGTTGCATTACCCGAAGTATTATTCGGGTAGTGTCCCCCAGTCATCCTCCTTCTCTAAACCAAAATAAAAGGTTCTGTGCACCAGATTGGTACGGTAACGAGTTTATTTTTATTCCTTATTTTTCAACAGTCTCTTTGGGAATTCGGAATACTGGGAATGGAGGTGCGGACAGTTGAATGTTCCTCCTGCAGAATGTGGGAGGTAAGGGTCACCATGAGTGTCCCTGCTGACGACATCTACGGGAAGTGCACCCAAATCCAGGTCGTCGAAAATCGTGTTACGGAACTGGAGCGAGAGCTGGATCAACTTTGGATTATTCGGGAGGCAGAGGGGTTTATTGAGAGGAGTTAGAGGGAGGTAGTCACTCCTCAGTTACAAGAAAAAGGCAGATGGGTTACAGTCAGGGGATGGAAAGACAACCGGCAGGCAGTGGAGGGATTCCCCTCAACAGTAAGTTACCGTTTTGGAAACTATTGGGATGGACGACGTACCACGGGAAAGCAGTGGGGCACAGGGCTCTGGCACAGCGTCTGTCCCCGCTACTCAGAAGGGAAGGGGGAAGAGGAGCAGAGCAGTACTCATTGGGGACTCCATAGTTAGGGAGACAGCCAGGAGGTTCTGTGGGGAAGAGAGAGTCTCAAGGTTGGTGTGTTGCCTCCCAGGTGGCAGGGTTTCTGATGTCTCTGATCGTGTTTTGCGGTTCCTTCAGGGGAAGGTGGAGCAGCCAACTGTCGTAGTCCACATAGGCACGTCGCTCCAGGGATCGTGCAGGAGGGATGGTTTTGTATTTTTGGATAATTGGGGCTCTTTCTGGCGTAGGTGGGACCTCTACAAGCAGGATGGTCTTCATCCGAAACGGAGGGGTAACAATGTGCTGGGAAGGGGGCGATTTGCTAAGGCTATTCTGGTAGGTTTAAATTAATCCAGCAGGTGGAGGGGAACCAAAATTGTAGTTCGAGTAAAGAACAGGTTGAGAGTACGGAGGTCCGAAATCAAGTTTCAAGGACGCACGATGGCACCAGAAAGCAAGAAGTTGGTTTGAAGTGCATCTGCTTCAACGCCAGGAGCATCCGGAATAAGGTGGGTGACCTTGCAGCATGGGTTAGTACCTGGATCTTCAAAGTTGTGGCCATTTCAGAATCATGGATAGAGCAGGGACAGGCACGGTTGTTGCAGGTTCCAGAATTTATATGTTTCATTAAGCATAGTGAAGATGATAAAAGAGGGGGAGGTGTGGCATTTTTGGTCAAGGACTGTATTACAGTTGCAGAAAGGATGATTGTGGACTCGTCAATTCACGCAGTATAGGCTGAGGTTAGAAACGAAAAGAGAGGTCACCCTGTTGGGAGTTTTCTATAGGCCTCTGAATCGTTCCGGAGATGTAGAGGAAAGGACAGAAAAGATGATTCTCGATAGGAGTGAGAGAGATGGGGTTGTCATGAGGAATTTCAACTTTCCAAATATTGACTGAAAACACTATAGTCAAGTACTATCGACGGGTCAGTTTTTGTCCATTGTGTGCACGAGGGCTTCCTGACACAGTATGTAGACAGGCCAACAAGGGACGTAGCCACATTAGATTTCATATTAGGTAATGTGCCCGGCCAGGTCTTAGACTTGGAAGTAGGTGAGCACTTTTGAGATAGCAATCACAATTCTGTTATGTTTACTTCAGTGATAGAAAGTGATATGTGTATACCACTGGGCAAGAGTTATAGCTGGGGGGAAACCAATTACGATGCGATTAGACAAGATTTAGGAATCATAGGATAGAGAAGGAAACTGTAGGGGGTGGGTACATTAGAAATGTGTAGGTTATTCAAGGAAAAGCTCTGAGTGTCCTAGATAAGTATGTACCTGTCAGACAGGGATGAAGTTTTAGGGCGCGGGAGCCGTGGTTTATGAAGAAAGCGGAATTTCTGGTCAAGAAGAAGAAGAAGCCTTATGTTAAGATGAGATGTGAAGGTCAGTTAGGGCGTTTGAGGGTTACAACGTAGCCAGGAAAGACCTGAAGAGAGAGTTCAGAAGAGCCAGGAGGAGAAATGAGAAGTTGTTGGCGGATAGGATCAGGGTGAACCTTAAGGCTTTTTATAGGTATTTAAGGAATAAAAGAATGACGAGAGTAAGATTAGGGCCAATCAAGTATAATAGTGGGAAGTTGTGTGTGGAGTCAGAGGAGATAAGGGAAGCACTAAGTGAATACCTTTCGACAGTTTTCACACCAGAAAGCGACAATGTTGTTGAGGAGAATGCGGTGATACAGGCTAATAGACTGGGTGGGACTGTGGTTCACAAGGAAGAGATATTAGAAATCCTGCACAATTTAAAAATAGATAAGTCCCCAATGGTGGAGGGGATTTATCCTAGGATACTCTGGGAAGCCAGGGTGGAGATTGCCGAGGCTTTGGTATTGATATTTAAATCGTTATTGTCGACAAGAACAGTGCCAGACGACTGGAGGTTAGCAATTGTGGTTCCCCTGACCAAGAAGGGTAGTCGAGTTAATCCTGGTAATTATAGACCAGTAAGCCTTACTTCAGTTGTTGGTAAAATGTTGAAACTGTTATAAGAGATAGGATTTATAATCATCAAGAAAATAATAATTTGATTCTGTATAGTCAGCACAGTTTTGTGAAGGATAGGTCGTGCCTCACAAACCTCATTGAGTTCTTTGAGAAGATGACCAAACAGGTTCATGAGAATAAACCGGTTGATGTGGTGTATAAGGATTTCAGCAAGGCGTTCGATAAAATTCACCACAGTAGGCTATTGTACAAAATGCGGAGGAATGGGATTGTGGGAGATATAGCAGTTTGGATCAGTAATTGGATTGCTGAAAGTTGACAGAGGGTGATTATTGATGGGAAATGCTCATCCTGGAGTCCAGTTACTAGTGGTGTACCGCAAGGATCGGTATTGGGTCCACTTCTGTTCTTATTTTTTACGAACGACCTGCATGAGGGCGACCTGCAGAAGGGTGGGTTCGTAAATTTGCAGACGACACTCAGGTCGGTGGAGTTGTGGATAGTGAAGAAGGATGTTGTAGGTTACAGACAGACATAGATAAGCTGCAGAGCTGGGCTGAGAGGTAGTAAATGGAGTTTAATGCGGACAAATGATGGAGTAGATAGTGCATATTTACATGGGAATTCCATCAGTCAATTTAAAAAAGCAAATATTCATGGAAGCCTGGAGAGGGAGTAATTGAAGAGGAAGGATGCGGTTCATAAATCTCTTGCGGAACAGTGGCTCATCGCGAGAGGTGGACTCCTTCATTCACCACTTCAAATCTATTTTAATTTTATCCCGATAGCCCACTTAGAATTTCACGTAGGCATTTCCCCTCCTGGGCTCTGCTGGACAACGGCTCCTGGGAGAGATGGCGATATCACAATAATGTGGGAATGTTTCAAAAAATGCAACGCGAAGATTAGAAACGGCTCATTTCAGAAGACAGTCTCCGAGCGGGCTCGCTATAGCGAGTGGAATGTAGAACAAAAAAAAAATGAAAGGCCGACAATGAGGGAACAAACACCTTGCTCAGAAATGGTTCAGAGTCCTCGGGAAAAGACATGGATTTTGAATTTATTAATTTTTTTTAGGTAAAGTAAGATAAATGTTTCAGAAAATGTGGAGTTCAGGGAGTTGAACATGAAGTAAATTCAAATTCCACTTCCGGTCAATTAAATCATTGCTGATCTAATTGTCACTTCACACCCAACCCTCCATCCTTCTCTAAAACTGTTCACGCCTTTGCTTGTGCACAGGTGGCAATGTGGAATAAAAACTTCTTTTTTCCAATGACACGCTCGCTCACATTCGACAAAATTATATTTTGATATCGTTACACTGTGTACTAGAGCGTAACTACATGAGTTAAATCCAATGGCAGTTGTCCGGCTGACACACCAGTTCCAAAATGTAATAACATCATGGATAATCTGGTTGTGTTGTCAACTGCAATTTCCTGCCTGCGCCAATAATCTTTGACTGTGCACTTAAAGGTCTGCACTCTCTTTTCTTGAAATGAAACAACTTTCAGAGCGATACAGCTTTGCTATGTTTGTGCTACAGTTATATTAAGCGCCTTGTCATTTTTATAACTTGGCCACTATGTCAATTTTGCATGGCCATGTCATATTTATTGCTGCGAAATGACTGCTGTTCTAGTTACTGTTGAACTCGCTTTTCAGAGTTTATTTGCGACGTGAAGTTACGTATTGAAGTGAAGGTGCAAAGTGAAAGTTGTATAATGTTGGCACACATGATTCCTTCTCAGATACAAGTTACCTCGGCACAAAAGGGTTAAGGTACAAAGTACGAAGAGAAACAGGAGTTACAAAGATAAGTGTTCCTTCATAGAATATTAGAAAATTAAAGAATTTGGCAACAGTTTACACTGACGTTTCTCACAGATTAAATTAGGTATTAAAGGAATATGTTAACCATTCAACTGATGATTCCTCCGCCAATCTCGCTCTGCTATCTGCTTTTGATGCCACCACCACACACAGAATCGGTGCTGTTGAAATTGCAGCCTCACATATAACTCCCCGTGCCTCAGAGTACATACTTCGGCACGATACACTCCTACGCCGAGCCAAAGTACCGCCACCGAAACTTCGAGAGAGCAACTGACATCCTGCTGAGAGATCGGGCTCACAGCTGCCGAGATATCAGTTCGGGACACGTCACGATCCAGGAGAGACCATACTGAGAGCCACCGAGACACCAGGATGGGATCTGTCTGGAGACGCATGGAGGCTAAGCTGAGAGCAGCGGGAAAACAAAATGATAAAAAAGCCGAATAAACTTGGAGAAAATGAGAAGGAAACATGGAGAGTGGAGGAACTCCCGTCGGCGTGTCCAATTCCGTCGCTTTTATACTAGGAATTACCTTTTCCATACCAGATGAGACTCCTGCTTGTGCCACATAGTGCAGTGAGGAGAAGTAATCCCCACTTTGTTGGAGGGACGATCGTTAATAACAGCGAAATATTTTTGGTCTCATGACGATATCCTTCTGGTAATGTCATTTAAACGCGTAGAAAAGCTCACCTCGCCTCGTAATCTGTTAAAGTGTGTGTGGCAAAGAACTCCCAAATTCCACTGTTTGAAAAGCATCAAGTTCTTTTTAGCTCTAAAAATGAACAATAAACAATAACCATTCACAACGCTGAGCTAAGCGATTTTCTTCATGCCTCTTCAAAAAAAGTACAATTATTAGACAATATTCAGAACTATGTATGCGAAATGATTCCATAGAAGTAAGCTGTAGACAAGTAAAAGATAAGGCCCACCAGGCAAGAAAGTCGCTAACAAACGCAAGTCACACTTTTTCACAGCATGTGTCTTGTTTATTTACAAGTTACAGCAGCTCTTTTCTTAGCTGCTTTCTGAAAATCTAGGTACCACTAAGTTTTTAATAGAACAATAACCATTCCCTCCTTGCCCAAGTGTATAGGATTATGCACATAATCAATAAAAATAGGCAACAGCAAAGAAGGAACACCAACTTGTTCAGTGCGGGTCACTCAAATGTTGCTTTGATTATCGAGGGATTACCCTATTTGAGGCCAGAGTTTATGCTCTTCAGCCAGGGGCATCTCAGTAATTCTGTACCTTGCCCAGGTCTGTCATACCTGTCCGCATATTGTCTCTACCCGGGGTTTGCTGGCGACCCAATGGGACCAAAAGTTTGGGATGTAAGTCTGCCTGCTTGGCAGCAACATCTGACTGCTCGTTCCTTCGGAGACTGTACCAATTGCCTGAGCGACAGCCGAACATCTTGATAACTGCCAGATTGATTGGGTAAGTCGGCTTCCAAGAGATCAATTGTGTTAGGGGATTCTATAGTCAGAGGTACAGACAGACGTTTCTATGGCCAGCAGAGCAAAAGCAAAATGGTGTGTTGTTTTCCTGTTGCCAGGATCAAGGATGTCTCAGAGAGGGTGCTGAATGTTCTCACGGGGGAGAGGAGCCAGCAGGAGGTCATTGTCCACATTCTAATCAACGACATTGGAAGGGAAAAGGTTGAGACTCTGAAGGTGGATTACAGAGAGTTAGGTAGAAATTTAAAAAGGAGGTCTTCAAGGATAGTAATATCTGGATTACTCCCAGTGCTACGAGCGAGTGAGGCCAGGAATACGAGGATAGAGCAGATGAATGCATGGCTGAGGAGCTGGTATGTGGGAGAAGGATTCACATCTTTGGATCATTGGAATCTCTTTTGGGGTAGAAGTGACATGTACAAAAAGGACGGATGCACCTAAATTGGAAGGGGACTAATATACTGGCAGGGAAATTTGCGAGTATTGCTTGGGTGGATTTAAACTAGTAAGGTGGGGGGAGGGTGGGACCCAGGGAGATAGTGAGGAAAGAGATCGACCTGAGACTGGTACAGCTGAGAGCAGACGTGAGTCAAATAGTCAAGGCAGACAGGGACAAGGAAGGACTAATAAATTAAACTGCATTTATTTCAATGCAAGGGACCTAACAGAGAAGGCAGATGAACTCAGGGCATGGTTAGCAACATGGGACTGAGATATCTTAGCAATTGCAGAAACATGCTCATGGATGGGCAGAGCTGGCAGCTGAATGTTCCAGGATACAAATGCTACAGGAAGGATAGAAAGGGAGGCAAAAGTGAAGGGGGAGTGGCATTTTTGATACGGATAACACTACAGCTGTGCTAAGGGAGGATATTCCTGGAAATACATGGAGGGAAGTTATTTGAGTGGAACTGAGAAATAAGAAATGGATGATCACCTTATTGAGTTTGTATTATAGTCACCCCAATAGTCAGAGGGAAATTGAGAAACAAACTTCTAAGGAGATCTCAGCTTTCTATCTGTAAGAATAATATGGTGGTTATAGTAGGCGATTTTAGCTTTCCAAACATCGACTGGGACTGCCATAGTGCTAAAGATTTAGATGGAGAGGAATTTCTTAAGTGTGTACAAGACAATTTTCTGCTTCAGTATGTGGATGTACCTACTGGAGAAAGTGCAAAACCTGACTCTTGGAAAATAAGGCAGGGCAGGTGACTGAGGTGTCAGTGGGGGAGCACTTTGGGGCCAGCGACCATAATTCTATTCGTTTTAAAATAGTGATGGAAAAGGGTAGACCAGATCTAAAAGTTGAAGTTAGAAATTGGAGAAAGGCCAATTTTGACTGTATTAGGCAAGAACGTTCAAAAGCTGATTGGAGGCAGTTGTTCGCAGGTAAAGGGACGGCTGGAAAATGAGAAGCCTTCAGAAATGAGACAGCAAGAATCCTCAGAAAGTATATTCCTGTCAGGGTGAAAGGGATAGCTAGTGGCTATAGGGAATGCTGGATGACTAAAGAAATTGAGGTTTTGGTTAAGAAAAAGAAGGAAGCATATGTCAGGTACAGACAGGATAGATCGAGTGAATTCTTAGAAGAGTATAAAGAAAGTAGAAGTATATTTAAGAGGGAAATCAGGAGGGCAAAACGGGGACATGAGATAGCTTTGGCAAATAGAATAAAGGAGACTCCATAGGGGTTTTACAAATATATGAAGGACAAAAGGGTAACTAGGGAGAGAACAGGGCCCCTCAAAGATCAGAAAGTCGGCTTTTGTGTGGAGCCAAGGAAAATGGAGGAGATTTTGCATCAGTATTTCCTGTGGAAAGGGATATGGAAAATATAGACTGCAGGGAAATAGATGGTGACATCTTGCAAAATGTCGAGATGACAGAGGAGGAAGTGGTGGATGTCTTGAAACGGTTAAAGGTGTATAATTCCCCAGGACCTGATCAGGTGTCCCCGAGGACTCTGTGAGAAGCCAGAGAAGTGATTGCTGGGCCTCTTGTTGAGATATTTGTATCATCGATGAAGTGCCGGAAATCTGGAGGTGGCAAACGTGGTGCCACTGTTTAAGAAGGGTGGTAAGGACAATCCAGGGAACTATAAACCAGTGAGACTGACCTCGGTGGTGGGTAGGTTGTTGGAGGGAATCTTGACGGACAGGATGCACATGTATTTGGAAAGGCAAGGACTGATTCGGGATAGTCAACATGGCTTTGTGCGTGGGAAATCATGTCTAACAAACGATTGAGTTTTTTTTTAATGAAGTAACAAAGAAGATTGATGAGGGCAGAGCAGTAGATGTGATCTATATGGACTTCCGTGAGTCGTTCGACAAGTTTCCCCATGGGAGACTGATTAGCAAGGTTAGATCTCATGGAATACAGGCAGAACTAGCCATTTGTATACAGAACTGGCTCAAAGGTGGAAGACAGAGGGTCGTGATGGAGGGATGTTTTTCAGACTGGAGGCCTGTGTCCAGTGGAGTGCCACAAGGATCTGTGCTGAACCTTCTACTTGTTGTCATTTCCATAAATGATTTGGATGCGAGCATAAGAGATACGGTTAGTAAGTTTGCAGATGACACCAAAATTGTAGATGTAGTGGACAGCGAAGTGGGTTACCTCAGATTACAACATGATCTGGACCAGATGGGAAATGGGCTGAGAAGTGGCAGATGGAGTTTAATTAAGATAAAAGTGAGGTGCTACATTTTGGGAAAGCAAATCTTAGCATGACTTATACACTTAATGGTAATGTCCTAGGGAGTGTTGCTGAACAAACGGACCTTGGAGTGCAGGTTCATAGCTCTTTGAAAGTGGAGTCGAAGGTAGATAGGATAGTGAAGAAGGCGTTTGGTATCCTTTCCTTTATTGGTCAGAGTATTGAGGTGAGGAATTGGGAGGTCATGTTGCGGCTGTACAGGATATTGGTTCAGCCACTGTTGGAATATTGTGTGCAATTCTGGTGTCCATCCCATCGGAAAGATGTTGAGAAACTTGAAAGGGTTTAGACAAGATTTACAAGGATGTAGCCAGGATTTGAGGATTTGAGCTACAGGGAGAGGCTGAACAGGCTGGGGCTGTTTTGCCTGGAGTGTCGGAGGCTGAGCAGTGACCTTCTAGAGGTTTACAAAATTATGAGGGGCATGGATAGGATAAATAGGCAAAGTCTTTTCCCTGGGGTTGGGGAGTCCAGAACTGGAGGGCATAGGTTTAGGGTGAGAGGGAAAGATATAAAAGAGACCAAAGGGGCAACGTTTTCACGCAGAAGGTGGTACGTGTATGGAATGAGCTGCCAGAGGATGTGGTGGAGGCTGGTACAATTGCAACATTTAAGAGCCATTTGGATGGCTATATGAATAGGAAGGTTTTGGAGGGATATGGGCCGGGTGCTGGCAGGTGGGCCGAGATTGGGTTGGGATATCTGATCGGCATGGACGGGTTGGACCGAAGGGTCTGTTTCCAGGCTGTACAACTCTATTACTCTATTACCCCTGTGTTAGATCCAAGTTTGCAAGAAGGACGCATCACTCCCCAATGGCCACAGTTAAAGCAAGGGCCAGCCATTTGTACTTCGGGATTTCGTGGTCATCTTCCTCGTCCAAAAGGTGTAGTACAAGGGCCTGTCTGTCCCCACATCCAGGTTCCAATCAGGAAAGGGTTTCTCAGCAGTGGTCGCTGGTTGGGCATTTCAGGTAGATATCCTGTCCCAAACAACAATGTCAGGATTGGCACTTGGCATTTGGGATCGCAAGGCTGCTGGATGGAATCAATTTTCCCTGTAACTTACATCGTGCTTCACTCTGGTTCTGGCCATTACAATGGAAATCTACTGCTCACCTCATTTGTTATTAGGAAATCCGGGACTATCTCATATTGTTTGGTTCATGTTGGCGACACCAGAAGGAATACATTGCAAAAGTGTAGTGTTAAACAAAGGTGATGCATTCTCGGTTGTTTTTCAAATGTGGGCTGTATTCCAATTCCTTCAGACAAAAGGCTGCTTATTTCAGTCTCATAGCAAAAGCCATTCGTGATCAGGCTACTCCCATAATTTGGCTGTCTTTACCTCTGTATCAACCTTCGGACGTATTGAGAAAATTAGGCTGGTGTGTTCTTGCAGTCAGGGTCATGCTTCATTAACATTACTCTGATTCCCGGGATGGCCCGTGGTTTAGGATGGCTCAGGCCAATCATCCCCTTGATATCGGCTATGAAGACTCGACGCTTCATTTTCAAAAGAAGGAAAGGTTTGTAATGAGGAATGCGTTGAGGGCAATCAGGAGATATTCGGGGCTTAGTGGGTATCTTGGTATAAAATTCCCATGCCTCATCCCCATTAGTGTCATCCCCATTCTCCAGTAGGGTCTGTATGCCAGACGTAGGCTTGGGGTTCCAAGTAAACAGTAAGTTCTTTATTTTGCAGCGTTGTTGCTAGAGCTCTTTTTGAATATTCCTCTGCCTTAGTGACCTTACACTGTTTCTCTTGATTCCTTTGTTTTCCATCTACCCATCCAAATGTTCAGCGATGAACATCTCTCAGCTTTTGAGATTTCCATTTGCTCTACATACCTCCATGCCTCAATCACATGCGGAATTCCTTCAACTGGCCATGAAGGTAACTTTCCAATCTTAAATTAGCAATAGATTCATGCATCCATGCTTCAGATTAACTATGAGACAATGGCACAGGTCAATAACAATGTGTACAGGAATAAAACCAATCTGTCCTGCCAATAAAATCACATTTTGAGAGTCAGGGCTAATACAATTGGTTATTAAAATAATAAAAAAGTAATCATTACCTGCAATTCAGAGGTGGAAACTGAACAAGTAGGATATAAACTGGAAATTATTTATTCAAAATTCAATTTTAACATGTACACAGTTACCAACTCTGAAATCCATTATAGTTACTTGGTTCGAGTCCCTTATTTAATATGTCTAATTAGGTTTCAAAAGTCGGCCTGACAATCGTTGCTCATTTACTATGCTATAGGCCTACTCACATGGTAATAAAATACTTCGAATGCATAAATAACGGCCGAATCCTAAGGCACAGATATGAACAATAGGATATTGATTTTGTTACATGATTTATCAGAACATAATGTTGAAATTGTCAGTGAGGGAGAGTAATTGAGAAAGAGTAAAGCAATGACTAGTACTTCATAATCACCAATGCGATGCAGCAATCTTCAAATTAAATGGAAACAAACGAGTGCTAAACAAAATTAAACATGTTAGTATCGTTTTCTAAAAACACTACTGTTGGTTCGGGATATTTTGGATTTATCTTTATACTCACAGCGTTACAATATTTAAGCAAATTAAATGAAATCCATGCAATTCCACCACTAAATGATCAAAAGTTAACGTCTGAAGTGATTTTCCTCAATGCTTGGTTTAGATTTTTATTAACATTGAGCAGCGACCTGTCCTCATCCTGGAACGGAATTATTCTGCGCCAGAGGTCACGATTTTTGCGCCAATACTTTAATTCGTTTAGTCTATGCCTTCATTTGTCGAACATGTATGTGTGGGAAGGGTGAAAATGGTCTTTTGCTTTCGCATGAAACAGTAGGGATTTTGAGACCAAGTTTATACTGATGTCAAATGGTACGGAATCTCAGTAGGATTCTATTTGTTTAAATCAAAATTGTAATGTCGTTTTCCACCACATTAAACTGATTTCGATTGACAATAGAATTGTTTTCATGTAAGCATGAACGTGATTAGTTAGAAATTGACAGTAGGACAGCCATGGCCTGCAAAAAACACGGTTGGTGGGGCGATAATATTTCATTTCATAATCACTGATGGTTCTTTACACTTAAAAGATATCATCTTAAATTCCCGAAATCCAACTCAAATTCAAAACACTCCTGGATCTCAACTCCAGTCACTAAAACACAAACATTCTGTAAATGTGCATTCAAACCAAATCACAAAGGATTAACCTTTCTGCAAGATGCAGGGAATCACAGCTGAGTCAGTCTCTCTTTCTCTATCTCTCTCTCCCGCTCACACGCACACATGAACATTTTCCAAATTCCCTCATATCTCAGTTTACAGATTTTGTTTATTCCTTGCTTGTGAGGGCCATGAGGCACTTTCCAATGCAGTCCAACTTAGGGAGATTAGCCTCATAAATCTTGGCTTTGAAACATAGCTGCTTAACGACGTGGACAAAATCCAAATACCTCCCAGACGTTCCATTTGCAATTATACCAACATTTTCAAAGCAAGCTGTTCGTGCCGCTGCATTTGTCTGCAACCCAGGGGAAATGTAATGGAGTCCTTAATAGATACACAATGTGCCCCGTGCGCCAAATCGAGTGAAACCTGGACATCCTGAAGCAAGCAACTATAATTAATACAGATTTGCATGAGCCAATTGAAAATAATGTTGGGCAATTGAATGGATCGGGGTATCTTGAAGCACGCTGCATACCTCAGAGTGAGTCTGGGGCTTATCAAATATTTCATAACCGTGAGGAAAGCAAATTCGTTTTTCCTAATTTTGTAAACGTTAAGATGCTTTCAACAGCACTTTCCATCCGGACAATATGGCCCTGTTGAGTACTCACATGAGTATCTTGCTTTTGTGGAGCGAGAATTGCATCAGCATTTCCAACAGCATTTTTTTGTACCTGGCCAAATTTCGATTTTTGTTTTGGACGAGACCAAAGCAGCAATCGCCCTCTTTTTTTCATTTCTCCAACAATATTGGCCAGTGACCTGGCAGAACCAGGGTATCTCCTACCGTGTTCCTGTGATATTCGGATTTACCTTGGTCCTTCAGGGTCTTTCTGGACAGACCAAGAGGACCTGGACTGCCCTTCACAACAGGACAAAGCGAATATGGGGCAGTCCTTCCACATGACGTTTGAAATTAACAAACCCCATCGGATCCTCAGTAGTCGTGGCATGAGCGTGTAACCTACAAAAGAGAACGAATAAATCCACGCAAAGACAACCTGGCATGGGGGCAGCTGTCAATTCTCCTGTAATTTACCTGCAATTATAGCTCCATCCTTCACAGACGAAGACAAGTGCAAATTCAGCTTGGCTGCCAATTTCAACAGCTTTCCCTTGCGCAACTTTTGTGAAACCCATTCTTCCACTCTCAGAAAAATCTTAGCGACTGAAAGAGCCAATAGTTCAGAAAGCACTGTTCAAATCAACCGAATTCAACACCGGGAACAACAGACACCAACACCTACCACTCGCCATCTTTATGTCCAACAATCACAATGTTGAATTATGAATTACACAATCTATCTCGACAACAGCCTTCAAATTGCCAGAACCCTGGAATATATTTTCAGAAGTTTGTGTCAAAACTAACGATTCCTCATTTTAAAGGCAGACGTGAGTTGTGTTTCCACCAGAATGCAACGGGTCAGACGACTCATTTAAGCACTACAGTTGGAACACGAACAAAATAAAAGAGGAATTTAGAATAACTGCACTGTTGCAAAAATTAAATGACCCGCTATAGTAACAAGTAATAAATAACTGTTCAAAAACAGAAGCATTCCATAAACGGAATTCTTGTAAAAAGGATAAATTCAAACAAATTCTTGCAGGCATGAGGAACAATATGTAGAGAAATACTTCAGAAAAAATCAAAGGAATTCTTCAAAGCAGCTTGCGACTCCCATGTACTCAATATCTTTTGACTGCTCCAGCTAAACCAAACTGCAAAAAGCCTGAACCATGAGACCTGGCCACAGCTATCGAATTGTTAAACTATACTCTCCGTCACCATTGCCATTAATAACTGTCAAAAATAAAAACAGGTCCAAAGCTAGCTTTATAAAGTGGCAGACTCATCACACGAGCGAGGGAAGAAATCATGGAGGCCCTGGCAGAAATTTTCACATCATCTCCAGCTACGGGTATGTTTACAAAATACTGGAGGGTGACAAATATTGTGTCTTTATTGAAGGGAAGTGCAAAGGAGAAGCCTGGGAACTATAGATCGATGAGTCTGACAAGAGTGTTAGGTATGTTATTGGAGTGGATGTGGAGAGATAGAATTTACACGTATTTGGATGGGCAACGTATAGGGACGGTAGGCATTGTTTCGTACGTCGGAAATCGTGACTAACAATCTGCATTGAGTTGTTTAAGGACGGAAGCCAGAAGGTAGATGAAGACAGAATGCTGCACGTTATTTACATGGACATTAGAAAACGTTTGTCAAGATGGAATTCAATTAGAAAACTGCCAGATATTGCATTTAGGAAAAGGAAGACGGGTTGGATTTATAGATAATAGCAGGGACGTGGGAGTTTTGCCCAACAGAAAGATCTGGGTTTCTTGCACTTACTTCGATGAAAGTTGCATCACAGGTAGTCTGGGTGGTTAATAACGGTATTATCACGTTTGCCTTCCGTGCTAATAACATTGAATGTAGGAGTGGGAATTCATTTTGAGGTTGTACACGACCCGGTGATGCCACGTTTGGCGTATTGTGCGTGTGGTCTCTCTGTTATTTGAATGGTATTATTTAATTGGAAATGATTCAGAAAATATTCACCAGGCTGTTACTGGGACTGAAGGGTTTTAAGTTACAACAGGCTGGATAGTCTGATATTTTTATCAGTGGCGGGTAGACGATTGAGTGGTGACAATTTAGAAGCTTATAACATTGTGAGACGTACAGATATGTTGAATAGCAAAGTCATTCTCTCTCGGGAGGGGAGTTGAAAACTAGGGGGCATGTACTTAAGGTGACAGGAAAAATGCTGAACAGGGACATGAGGGGCAATGTTTTGATATAGAGGGTGGTAGCATATGATCTGGCATGCCGGAAGTAATGGAATAGATAGGCAGATTTAAACCATTCAAAAGACGTTTGGACAGCTTCATGAATAGGAAAGGTTCAAAGGCATATGGGCCGAGCGGATCCAAATCATTTTAGATTTGTTTATGAATATTGCCAGGGTAAATGTGTTGGATCGAAGTATTTGTTTTTTTCTTCTGCATGACTCTGAGAACCTGTGTCGCTGTTACAGTGGACGTTCCAAAATATGAACAAGAAGTGAGTACCAGAGGTGAATTAAATTAACTCATTCATCATCAAGCATTTAGTTTCAGTGTTTTATGAGGGAGATCACAACTAGCATAATATCGTGATTTTTCACCCATTTTCGTCCAAATCCTTTCCAGGCAGGAATATTTTTAATAATCAGTTACCGTTTGTTGAGCTGTGATA
>NC_057758.1:6899116-6907747 GCF_004010195.1 Chiloscyllium plagiosum
TCTCACAGACACCATGCCTTCATTAAAGTACTTTACCCTGGTCTTCACAGGGCACATTCACGGGATGAGTAGGTGGACGGGGTGATGAAGATGGGGAATGCTGGGGGAGGTGGTGTCAATGGGCAATGGAAATGGAGCTGACGAATAGGGAGACTTGCAGTGTCTTTTAAATCTTTGTGTTTTTCTTTCATAAACTACAGATGCTGTTTGTATATCGGTGATTGGTGTACAGCTACGTCAGACGAACAGGAGCCCAATGACTGGTTCCTGGTGAAGGCAATCGGTGTGAACAAGTGACCAGTTTTCAACAGGGACGACTCTCCATTTGACGACAATGTCGCGATTCATTGTGAAGACACCAACGATAGTCTGGGCTGTGACCAGGGCGTGGAGAAGCTTCATGAGACCCTTGAGAGGAATGAGGGTGGGTGTTACTGAAGATCGGTTGGGCAGTATGTGTCAGCCCGTAAGAGTGGAGAAGGTCGGGCTGTGCTAGTGCTGGGATCTTGGTTGGAAACACCAACAGGTGCCCAAAAGGAGCAGAATGTGGCTGCAAACCTAGACGCGGTGAGGGGACTTGGAACAGAGACGATAACGGGTTGGAGAACTGGAAAGGAAGTGGTGGGACCATGGGAGGCAGGAGTGGGAAGGAAGGCACAGTGCTGCATTGGGAACTTAACCATCCACTGTAAATGGGGACAGTGAGTATGTTGGTGCCATCGAGGATCTTGCGATGTTTGATCCAGGGCCAGCAGACATGGATAAGGCAGTTGATCCCTTCATCAGGAATGTCAGGCAGTGATTATGCCCAAAATGTCCATTGTCCTGCTACTCGGATGCTGGCTGACGTACTGTGCTTTCTCAGTGGCAAACGTTCCGACTCGGATCTCCAGCATCTGTAGTCCTCATTTTCTCCTTCATCAGATGCTCCAATAGGTGTGCGATGGATTTTGAGTTTGGTAAAGCAACCTGAGGCAGGACTTATACAATTAATAGTAGGACCCTGGAGATGAGGGTGAAGAAGATGTTAGGAATGGTTGGCTTCATTGGTCAGAATTTAGAATCTAGGAGTTGGGATGTCATGTTCCGGCTGGACAGGACATTAGTGAGACCACGATTGGAATACTGCATTCAATTCTGGTCTCCCAGGCAGAGGAGAGATTTTGTTAAATGCAGAAAACATTGAAGGATGTTGAGTTGGTATTTGTGCTACAGGGAGAGGAACAATATGCTGCAGCAATCTTTCCAGGAATGTTGGATACTGAGAGGTGATCCAGTCAGTATGTTGGTGCATCCATTTAGTTCGTCAGTCGCCTGTGCATCCATTCGGTCAGTCAGCTAGTCAGTCAGTGAGTTCAATCAGTAACTCAGTCAGTGCCTTCATTCTGTCAGTCAGTGAGAACAATCATTCAGTTAGTCAGTGCGTTCTTTCAGTCAGTCTATCAGTGCGCCCTTTCAGTCAGTCAAAGTGTGGGAGAAAGTGAAAGCGACGTGACTTGTTTAAACTAAAAGAGTCAGGTGTAGAGACTTTGAACAATTAACAAACTTTACCATGACCAGAGGGAGTTAAATCTTCCTTCGTAAAGTCCGACACAATTCCAAAGAAATACAAAATGGTACAGGCTGTATAGATAATCAAAGCTCGCTGTCCATAAACTGTGCACCCTCGGGGCAGTCATGAAGTTCCCATACATTTTCCAGACCAATATTTCTTAATATCTACGAGACTGAATGTTATATTTTATTCCAGGTTTAGCAAGGCTAGAATTCCCAATAAGGGACAGAGAGAAACAATTCATCATTTTCTGGGACAGAGCTAACGACACTGAGGAGCCGAGACATCTTGAAGCTGCAAGTGAGTATTATCAGAGCGGGATTGTTCTCACACTTCATTAAAATGCTCGAAATCTTACTGCAAAAATTGCTTTGTGACCGAATGTCTTCTAACTGTTTTGTGTCAATTTTGGCCAATTCTTCTTCAATCCTTACTTTTTTAAAACAAAGGAACGGATTGGGAGCCAGGGGGATTGTCAGGGATATGGTAGTTGGAGATCGGACAGATCATCCTCGGGATTGGTAAGAAAAGGGGCAGAAGGGTCCAGGTAATGAGAATCGCCATTTGGGGTTTCATCAGGAAGAGAAAACCTAGGCATCTGCGGAATCACCGAGGACCAGAGCCAAAACAAGGAATTGAATCTTACACTGGCCAGTTGGACACAGACAATAATCATAGTTAGGATAGCAATGGCCACGATGAGGATTATGAGGCCTTGTACAAGGTCACTTAATCATACCCGAACCATCGGTCCATCCAGCTCCACAAATCCCACTAGGAACTGTTCTCGTGGAGCTCTGTGACTACTTTACAAATGTGGTTAGCAACATTGGTGATGTTCTCAGTGTCAAAGGGAATGGAGGTGCAACAGGTAGAGCCTATCAGGGCACCTGTGCTCCGTTTCTCAGCTCACAAATAATCCAGGGCCAGCCTGTTCTGCAGGGCCATAGTGGGATTGGCGACCATTTCTGCATTTATCTCAGCAAGGGCTGTGGCAGTGTTGTTTGAAGTAAAGCCAGGCGCCTTACTTCAATACGTATCGAGCAGTTGCAAAAGGGAAGAGAAAAATCCGAAAAACTGTTTTGAAATGGCAATGGATCTGTTGCAGCGAGACCAAGGCTGTTCAAATGAGGACGAGTGGGATTCATAGAGGAAAGGAATCACGTACCCCAAATAGCAGTTGGCAGTCTAGAAAAACGTGAAGGCTGGTCTCAGCTGGACAGTCCCACTCGGAGTGGCCGTGAACACTTTTCTTGGGAATCTGAGTGATCGGAAGCATGTCTTCCAGGCCAAGAGAAATGATGTGCAGAGAGGAGGAGCATGTGCTGGATCTCACCTCCCAATCCCTCTGCAGGCTGCTTTTGAAGCAGATCGTAGCCTGCGCAGTACACCTTGGATTGTGGTTTTGGTAAGGAACAGGGCAGCGGGTATGCGCGCAAGATTACATGCAACTTCAAGACATACCTGACTGTCTGCAGACAATACCTTGCTGACTCCCAGATATACCTTATTGTTTTGTTGTGGTGAGGGGAAGAGGGAATCTGAACCATCACACCGGCAGGCTGGGTCTGATATAACCACCATTCAACCATCTCAGAGATATGAAGTGTGACGGTCAATGGGGCATGTCTCCGAAAGGGTGGACAGGAATATGAATACACATCCAGCATCGGGAGTAGTTGACATTCTGTGCAGAAATAGAAGTATTAAACTGTAATTCTGTTAACTGGAGGTTTTCAGGTTATCCATTGTGTCCCAACCAAACTTAGTCAGTGAAAGAACGATAAGAAAGAGTGTAGTGAAAGGAAGGATGATCAGGCTGAGACATTTGCAGACGGATGCTGAACAAATGTCTCTGACGGGGTCTCCTGGTTTTCCTCCACTACTTTTGCATTGTTTTGCGCGCATCTATTTGGGCCTCCCCTTGACCTTGACCGCTGTGCAGGTGACCAGTAGAACAAGGAATGGATCTTCCATTTGCCCATTCCTAATTTTGAGGCTTAGTGTACCTGTGATTGTAAACTTTGATGAGCTTTGGGTAACTAATGGAAATATTTCCGACGTGTCCACCACAATATTAGCAGCAGTATCAGTTAGTGGGATGGTCTTCATGCCTCTGCAATAAAATCTACAATTATTAGACAATATTCAGAAAAATGTATGCGAGATGATTCTATAAAAACAAACTGTAGACAAGTAAAAGATAAGGCCCACCAGGCAAGAAAGTCGCTAACAAACTCAAGTCATCCTTTTTCACAGCATGTGTCTTGTTTATTTACAAATTACAGCAGCTCTTTTCTTAGCTGCTTTCTGAAAATCGGGGTACCACTAAGTTTATAATAGAACAATAACCATTCCCTCCTTGCCCAAGTATATACCATTATGCACATAATCAACTAAAATAGGCAGCAGCAAAGAAGGATCACAACTTGTTCAATGCGGGTCACCCAAATGTTGGTTTGAGTATCAAGGGATTACCCTATTTGAGGCAACAGTTTATGCTCTTCAGCCAGCGGCATCCCAGTTATTCTGTACCTTGCCCAAGTCTGTCATACCTGTCCGCATATTGTCTCTTCTCGGGGTTTGCTGGCGACCCAATGGGGCCAAAAGTTTGGGATGTAAGCCTGCCTGCTTGGCAGCAACATCTGTCTGCTCGTTCCTTCGACGACTGTACCAATTGCCTGAGCGACAGCCGAACATCTTGATAACTGCCAGATTGATTGGACAAAGCATTATTGCGAATAGGCTGCCCATGGAGGTTAAAAATCTTCAATGTTCCCACAAGGCTCTGCAATGTTGGATCACATCAAAAGGACAACGAGAGTCAGTGAAGACTTACATGTTTTCCTTTTGATTGGATGCAAGCACATTCTCAGGTGAACGTAGCATAAATAGCCAGGTTTCTGGTATTGAGACTGGCTCTAATGCAACGCGGGGTAAGTCGGCTTCCCAGAAATCAATTGTGTTAGAGGATTCTGTAGTCAGCGGTACAGACAGGCGTTTCTATGGCCAGCAGAGCAAAAGCAAAATGGTATGTTGTTTCCCTGGTGCCAGGATCAGCGATATCTCAGAGATGGTGCAGAATGTTCTCACGGGGGAGAGGGGCCAGAACGAGATCACTGTCCACATTGGAACCAACGGCATTGGAAGGGAAAATGGTGAGACTCTGAAGGGAGATTACAGAGAGTTAGGTAGAAATTTAGAAAGGTGATCCTCAAGGATAGGAATATCTGGATTACTCCCAGTTCTACGAGCTAGTGAGGGCAGGAGGAGGAGGACGGAGCAGATGAATACATGGCTGAGGAGCTGCTGTATGGGAGAAGGATTCACATCTTTGGATCATTGGAATCTCTATTGGGTAGAAGTGACATGTACAAGAAGGAAGGATGCACCTAAAGTCGAAGGGGACTAATATACTGGCAGGGAAATTTGCTACAACTGCTTGGGAGGATTTAAACTGGTAAGGTGGGGTGGTGGGTGGGACCCAGGGAGATAGTGAGGAAAGAGATCGACCCGAGACCGGTACAACTGAGAACAGACGTGAGTCAAACGGTCAAGGCAGGCAGGGACAAGGAAGGACTAATAAATTAAACTGCATTTATTTCAATGCAAAGGGCCTAACAGAGAAGGCAAATGAACGCAGGGCATGGTTAGCAACATGGGACTGGGATATCTTAGCAATTACAGAAACATGGCTCATGGATGGGCAGGGCTGGCATAAGAATGCTCCAGGATACAAATGCTACAGGAAGGATAGAAAGGGAGGCAAAAGAGGAGGGGGAGTGGCATTTTTGATAAGGGATAGCATTACAGCTGTGCTAAGGGAGGATATTCCTGGAAATACATCGACGGAAGTTATTATTTGGAACTGAGAAATAAAAAATGGATGATCACCTTTTTGGGATTGTTCTTTAGCCCCCCCAATAGTCAGAGGCAAATTGAGAAACAAACTTCTAAGGAGATCTCAGCTATCTGTAAGAATAATATGGTGGTTATGGTAGGGGATTCTAACTTTCCAAACATCGACTGGGGCTGCCATAGTGTTTGGAGGCAGTTGTTTGCAGCTGAAGGGACGGCTGGAAAATGGGAAGCCTTCAGAAATGAGATAGCAAGAATCCAGAGAAAGTATATTCCTGTCAGGGTGAAAGGGAAGGCTACTAGCTATTGGGAATGCTGGATGACTTTAAGAAATTGAGGGTTTGGTTCAGAAAAAGAAGGAAGCATATGTCAGGTACAGACAGGAAAGATCGAGTGAATTCTGAGAAGAGTATGAAGAAAGTAGGAGTATATTTAAGAGAGAAATCAGGAGGACAAAACGGGGACATGAGATAGCTTTGGCAAATAGAATTAAGGAGAATCCAAAGAGGTTTTACAAATATATTAAGGACAACAGGGTAACTAGGGAGAGAATAGGGCCCCTCAAAGTTCAGCAAGGCGGCTTTTGTGTGGAGCCACGTAAAATGGGGGAGATTTTGCATCAGTATTTACTGTGGAAAGGGATATGGAAGATATAGACGGTAGGGAAATAGATGGTGATATCTTGCAAAATGTCCAGATGACAGAGAAGGAAGTGCTGGATGTCTTGAAGCAGTTAAAGGTGTATAGATCCCCAGGAACTGATCAGGTGTACCCGAGGACTCTGTGGGAAGCTAGAGAAGTGATTGCTGGGCCTCTTGATGAGATATTTGTATCATCGATAGTCACAGATGAAGTGCCGGAAGACTAGAGGTGTCAAACGTGGTGCCACTGTTTAAGAAGGGTGGTAAGGACAACCCAGGGAACTATAGACCAGTGAGCCAGACCTCGGTGGTCGGCAAGTTGTTGGAGGGAATCCTGACGGACAGGATGTACATGTATTCGGAAAGGCAAGGACTGATTCGGGATAGTCATGGGAAATGTGCATGGGAAATCATGTCTAACAAACTATTGAGTTTTTTGATGAAGTAACAAAGAAGATTGATGAGGGCAGAGCAGTAAGATGTGATCTATATGGACTTCAGTGAGGCGTTTGACAAGGTTCCCCATGGGAGACTGATGAGCAAGGTTAGATTTCATGGAATACAGGTAATAGTAGCCATTTGGATACAGAACTGGCTCAAAGGTAGAAGGCAGAGGGTGATGGTGGAGGGTTGTTTTTCAGACTGGAGGCCTGTGACCAGTGGAGTGCCACAAGGATCGGTGCTGGGCCCTCTATTTTTTGTCATTTACATAAATGATTTGGATGCGAGCAAAAGAGGTACAGTTAGTAAGTTTGCAGATGACACCAAAATTGGAGGTGCAGTAGACAGCGAAGAGGATTACCTCAGATTACAACAGGATCTGGACCAGATGGGCCAATGGGCTGAGAAATGGCAGATGGAGTTTAATTCAGATAAATGCAAGGTGATGCATTTTTGGGAAAGCAAATCTTAGCAGGACTTATACACTTGATGGTGAGGTCCTAGGGAGTGTTGCTGAACAAAGGGACCTTGGAGTGCAGGTTCATAGCTCCATGAAAGTGGAGTCGCAGGTAGAAAGGATAGTGAAGAAGGCGTTTGGTATGCTTTCCTTTATTGGTCAGAGTGTTGAGTCGAGGAGTTGGGAGGTCATGTTGCGGCTGTACAGGTCATTTGTTAGACCACTGTTGGAATATTGTGTGCAATTCTGCTGTCCTTCCTTTCGGAAAGATACTGTGAAACTTGAAAGGATTCAGAAAAGATTTACAAGGATTTAGCCTGGGTTGGAGGATTTGAGCTACAGGGAGAGGCTGAACAGGCTGGGGCTGTTTTCCCTGGAGTGTCGGAGGCTGAGGGGTGACCTTATAGAGGTTTACAAAATTATGAGGGGCATGGATAGGATAAATAGGCAAAGTCAATTCCCTGGGGTTGCGGAATCCAGAACTGGAGGGCATAGGTTTAGGGTGAGAGAGAAAGATATAAAAGAGATCTAAGGGGAAACTTTTTCACGCAGAGGGTTGTACATATATGGAATGAGTCACCAAAGGGTGTGGTGGAGGCTGGTACAATTGGAACATTTAAGAGCCATTTGGATCGGTATATGAATAGGAAGGTTTTGGAGGGATATGGGCCGGTTGCTGGCAGGTGGGACTACATTGGGTTGGGATATCTGGTCGGCATGGACGGGTTGGACCAAAGGGTCTGTTTCCAGGCTGTACAGCGCTATGACTCTATGACCCCTGTGTTAGATCCAAGTTAACATAAAGGACATTACTCCCCAATGGCCACATTTCCACATTTAAAGAAAGGGCCAGCCATTTGTACTTCGGGATTTCGTGGTCATGTTCCTCGTTCAAAAGATGTAGTACAAGGGCCTGTCTTCCCCACATCCAGGTTCCCATCAGGAAAGGGTTGATCAGCATTGGTCGCTGGGTGGGCATTTCAGGTAGGTATCCTGTCCCAAACAACAATGTCAGGATTGACATGTGGCATTTGGGATCGCAAGGGTGCTGGATAGAATCAATTTTCGCTGTAACTTGCATCGTGCTTCACTCTTGTTCTGGCCATTACAATAGAAATCTACCGCTCAACTCATTTGTGATTAGGAAATCCTGGATTATCTCATATTATTTGGTTCATGTTGGCGACACCAGAAGGAATACATTGCAAAAGCATAAAGTTAAACAAAGGTGATGCATTCTCGGTTGTTTTTCAAATCTGGGCTTTATTCCACTTCCATCAGACAGATGGTTGCTTATTTCAGTCTCATAGCAAAAGCCATTCGTGCTCAGGCCACTCCCAGAATTTTGCTGTCTTTAGATTTGTATCAATCTTCGGACGGTTGAGAAAATTAGGAGAGTGAGTTCTTGCAGTCAGGGTCATGCTTCATTAACGTAACTCTGATTCACGGGATGGCCCGGGCTTTAGGATGGCTCAGGCCAATCATCCTCTTGATATCTGCTTTGAAGACTTGACGCTTAATTTTCAAAAGAAGGAAAGGTTTGTCATGAGGAATGTGTTGAGGGAAATCAGGAGATGTTCGGGGCTTAGAGAGTATGCTTTAGATTAGATTAGATTACTTACAGTGTGGAAACAGGCCCTTCGGCCCAACAAGTCCACACCGACCCGCCGATGCGCAAC
>NC_057758.1:6907913-6911753 GCF_004010195.1 Chiloscyllium plagiosum
TTGATTCATTTGTTTTCCATCTAGCCATCCACAGTCAGCTATGAACATCTCTCAGCTTTTGAGATTTCCATTTACTTAACATACCTCCATGCCTCAATCATATGGGGAATTTCTTCAACTGGCCATTAAGGTATCTTTCCAATCTTTAATTAGCAATAAATTTATGCATCCATGCTTCAAATTAACCACGAGACAATGGCACAGCTCACTAACAATGTGTACAGGAATAAAACCAATCTGTCCTGCTAAAAAACTCGCATTTTGAGAGTCAGGGCTAATACAATTGGTTATTAAAAATAATAAAAAAAAATCATTATCTGCAATTCAGAGTTGGAAACTGAACAAGTAGAATATAAACTGGAAATTATTTATTCAAAATTCAATTTTAGCATGTACACAGTTAACAACTCTGAAATCCATTATCATTACTTGGTTCGAGTCCCTTATTTAATATGCCAAATTAGATTCCATAAGTCGGCCTGACAATCATTGCTCATTCACAATGCTATAGGCCGTGAAATGACTGCAGCAGCATTAAAAGATCTTGCCTACTCACATGGTAATATAATACTTCGAATGCATAAATAACGGCCAAATCCTAAGGCACAGATATGAACAATAGGATATTGATTTTGTTACATGATTTATCAGAACATAATGTTGAAATTGTCAGTGAGGGAGAGTAATTGAGAAAGAGTAAAACAATGACCAGTACTTCATAATCACCAATGCGATGCAGAAATCTTCAAATTAAATGGAAACAAACGAGTCCTAAACAACATTAAACATGTTAGTATCGTTTTCTAAAATCACTACTGTTGGTTCGGGATATTTTGGATCTATCTTTATAGTCACAGCGTTACAATATTTAAGCAAATTAAATGAAATTCATGCAATTCCTCCACTAAATGATCAAAAGTTAAAGTCTGAAGTGATTTTCCACAATGCTTGGTTTAGATTTTTATTAACATTCAACAGCGACCTGTCCTCATCCTGGAACGGAATTATTCTGCGCCAGAGGTCACGATTTTTTGCGCCAATACTTTAATTCCTTTAGTCTATTCCTTCATTTGTCGAACATGTAAATGTGGGAGGGGTGAAAATGGTCTTTGGCAGTCGCATGAAAGAATAGGGATTTTGAGACTAAGTTTATGCTGATGTCAAATGGTACAAAATCTCAGGACGATTCTTTTTGTTTAAATCAAAATGTTAATGTCGGTTTACAACACGTTAAAATGATTTCGATTGAAAATAGAATTGCTTTCACGTAAGCATGAATGGGATTAGTTAGAAATTGACAGTAAGGCAGCCATGGCCTGTAAAAAACAAGGTGGGTGGGGAGATAATATTTCATTTCATCATCACTGATGGTTCTATACACTTAAAAGATATCATCTTAAATTCCCGAAATGCAATTCAAATTTAAAACACTCCTGGATCTCAACTCCAGGCAACAAAACACAAACATTCATTAACCAACAAGCAAATGTGCATTCGAACCAAATCACAAACGGTTATCCTTTCTGCAAGATGCAGCTGAGTCAGTCTCTCTTTCTCTCTCCCTCTCCCTCCCGCTCACACGCACACATGAACATTTTCCAACTTTCCTCATATCTCAGTTTACAGATTTTGTTTATTCCTTGCTTGTAATGGCCATGAGGCACTCAGTTTCCAATGCAATCAAATTTAGGGAGATTAGCCTCATAAATCTTGGCTGTGAAACATAGTTGCTTAACCACGTGGGCAAAATCTAAATACCTCCCAGGCGTTCCATTTGCAATTTTAACAACATTTTCAAAGCAAGATGTTCGTGCCGCTGCATTAGTGTGCAACCCAGGGAAAATGCAATGGAGTCCTTAATTGATACACAATGTGTCCCGTGTGCCAAATCCCGTGAAACCTGGACATTCTGAAGCAAGCAACTATACTTACTACAGATTTGCACAATTGAAAATAATGTTGGGCAATTGAATGGATCGGGGTTTCTTGAAGCACGCTGCATACCTCAGAGTGAGTCTGGGGATTATCAAATATTTCATAATCGTGGGGAAAGCAAATTTGTTTTTACGAATTTTGTAAACGTTAAGATGCTTTCAACAGCACAATCCGGACAATAGGGCCCTGTTGAGTACTCACATGAGTGTCTTGCGGCTGTGGAGCGAGAATTGCATCAGCATTCCCAACAGCATTTTTTTGTACCTGGCCAAATTTCGATTTTTGTTTTGGACGAGACCACAGCAGCAATCGCCCTCTTTTTTTCATTTCTCCAACAATATTGGCCAGTGACCTGGCAGAACCAGGGTATCTCCTCCCTGTGATATTCGGATTTACCTTGGTCCTTCAGGGTCTTTCTGGACAGACCCATAGGACCTGGACTCCCTTCAAACCAGGACAAAGCGAATATGGGGCAGTCATTCCACATGACGTTTGAAATTAACAAACCCCATGGATCCTCAGTAGCCGTGGTATGAGCCTGTAACCTGCAAAAGATAACGAACAAAAGCACACAAAGACAAACTGGCGTGGGCGCTGCTCTCAATTCTCCTGTAATCTTCTGCAATTATAGCTCCATCTTGCAGTTGCATGAAAGAATAGCGATCTTGAGACCAAGTTTATGCTGATGTCAAATGGTACAAAATCTCAGGAGGATTCTTTCTTTGAAATGTAATTCAAATTCAAAGATGAAGGCAAGTGCAAATTCAGCTTGGCTGCCAATTCCAACAGCATTCCCTTGCGCAACTTTTCTGAAACCCATTCTTCCACACTCAGAAAACTCTTAGCGACTGAACGAGCCAATAGTTCAGAAAGCACTGTTTAAACCAACCGTATTCAACTCCCGGAACAACAGACAGCAACACCTAGCCATCTTTATGTTCAACAATCACAAATTTGAATTTTGAATTACACAATCTATCTCGACAACATCCTTCAAATTGCCAGAACCCTGGAATATATTTTAAGAAGTTTGTGTCATTTTAAAGGCAGACTTGAGTTGTGTTTCCACCAGAATGCAACGGATCAGACGACTCGGCTTTAAACAAAACAGAATTCATTTAAGCACTACAGTTGGAACACGAACAAAATAGAAAGAGGAATTTAGAATAACTGCACTGTTGCAAAATTTAAACGACCCGCTACAGTAACAAGCAATAATTAACTGTTCAAAAACAGAAGCATTCCATAAACGGAATTCTTGTAAAAAGGGAAAATCCAAACAAATTCTTGCAGGCAGGAGGAACAATATGCAGAAAAATACTTCAGAAGAAAGTCAGAGGAATTCTGCAAAGCAGCTTGCGACTCCCATGTACTCATTATCTTTTTGACTGCAACAGCTAAACCAAACTGCAAAAAGCCATAACCATGAGACCCTGCCACAGCTATCCAATTGTTAAGCTATACTTTCCGTCACCATTGCCTTTAATAACTGTTCAAAATAAAAACAGGTCCGAAACTAGCTTTATAAAGTGGCAGACTCATCACATGAGCGAGGGAAGAAATCATGGACGCCCTGGCAGAAATGTTCGCATCATCTCCAGCTACGAGTATGTTTACAAATGACTGGAGAATGTGTGTGTCAGAGATCGAGAGAGAGAATGCGAGTGAATTTCCGCGTGTGTGTCAGAGATCGAGAGGGAAAATGTTCGAGTGCGTGAGAAAGAGGGAGAGAGATTGTGAATGTGTGTGAGAGAGGGAGAGAGAATGTGAGAGTGTATGTGTGTGTGAGAGAGAATAGGAGAGTATGTGTGTGAGAGAGAGAATATGCGAGTGTAATTGTCAGAGATAGAGAGGGGCAATGTGAGAGAATGTGCAGGTGTGTGTCAGAGATCGAGAGAGAGAATG
>NC_057758.1:6912373-6926116 GCF_004010195.1 Chiloscyllium plagiosum
GAGAGTGAGAATGTGTGTCTGTGTGAGGTAGAGAGATAGAGAGATACTTACTGTGTGAGTAAGTGAACGAGTGTGTGTGAGAGAGAGCGAGTGAGTGAGAGACAGAGAATGTGAGAGTGTGTGTGTGAGTGAGTGTGTGTGTGAGAGAGTGAGAGTGAGTGTTTGTGTCTGAGAGAGAGAAAATTTATGTGTGTGAGAGATAGAGAGAGGGGGTGTGTGTGTGAGAGAGAGAATGTGAGAGTGTGTGCATGTTTGTGAGAGAGTCATAGAGTCATAAAGATGTACAGCATGGAAACAGACCCTTCGGTTCAACCTGACCATGCCAACGAGATATCCGAACTAAATCTCAACCCATCTGCCAGTATCCGGCCCGTATCCCTCCAAACTCTTCCTATTCTTTTTACCACCCAAATGCCTCTTAAATGTTGAAATTGCACCAGCCTCCACCACTTCTTCTGGCAGCTCATTCCATAAACGTACCACCCTCCGCGGGAACAAAATGCCCCTTAGGTCTGTATTATATCGTTCCCCTCTCACCCTAAACCTATGCTCTCTAGGTCTGGACTCCCCGATCCCAGGGAAAATACTTTATTTATCCTATCCATGACCCTCATAACTTTGTAAATCTCGGTAAGATCACCCCTCAGCCTCCAACGCTCCAGGAAAAACAGCCCCAGCCTGTTCAGCCTCTCCCTATAGCTCAAATCCTCCAACCCTGGCAATATAATTGTAAAACCTTTCTGAACCCTTTCAAGTTTTAACACATCTTTCCAAAGGAAGGAGAGCAGAATTGCACAGAATATTCCAACAGTGGCCTAATCAATGCCCAGTACAGCGGCAACATGACCTATCATCTTCTGTACTCAGTAATCTGACCAATAAAGGAAAGAAAACCAAACGCCTTTTTAACTATCCTATCTACCTGCGACTCCACTTTCAAGGAGCTATGAACCTGGACTCCAAGGTCTCTTTGTTCAGCAACACTCCCTCGGACATTACCATCAAATATATAAGTCCTGTTAAGATGTGCTTTCATAAAATGCAGCCCCTCACATTTATCTGAATTAAACTCGAACTGCCACTCCTCAGCCCATTGACCTTTCTGGTACAGATCCTGTTGTAATCTGAGGTATCCCTCTTCGCTGTCCACTACACCACAAGTTTTGGTGTCTTCTGCAAACTTACTAACTGCACCTCTTATGCTCGCATCCAAATCATTGATGTAAATGACAAAAAGTAAAGGACCCAGAACCGATCCAGTGGCACTCCACTGTCACAGACCTCCAGTCTGAAAATCAACCCTCCACCACCACCCTGTGTCTTCTACCTTTGAGCCAGTTCTGTATCCAAATGGCTAGTTCTGTCTTTATTCCAAGAGATCGAACCTTGCTAATCAGTCTCCCAATTGAACCTTGTAGAAAGCCTTACTGAAATCCATATAGATCACATCTACTGCTCTGCCCTCATCAATCCTCTTTGTTATTTCTTCAAAAACCTCAATCAAGTTTGTGACACATGATTTCCCATGAACAACGCCACGATGACTATTCCTGATAACTCATTGCCTTTCCAAATAATAAAACACCGACAAGACTGGGATTTGAACACACGCGTGCAAACCACAATGGATTAGCAGTCCTTCGCTTGAACCACTCAACCACCTCGTCCAAAGTTGCAATGCACATAATTATGGTCGCTTCTCCCACAATTTTCCCACACTGAAACTTCACTTACCTGACCTGCTTAGTTCCTAAACTCAGGTCCCTTCCCTGGTTGGGCAGTTTACCTATTTTGTCAGGAATCCCTACTGACGGTTCTTACAAATTCTGCCCATCCAAGTTACTAGCGTGCCAGGGAAGTTAATAGCACCCACCACAACAACCTTGCTATTACATCTATCCAAGATCTGTCTGCATTTTCTCTCTTCTCTCGCCTGCTGGTCGTTGGGAGGCCTGTAGTATACACGCAGCATTGTTATTTCGCATTTCCTATTCCTGAGTTTTAAGCAATGAATCTTGCACTGCCCTTGCTTCTTGAGTGTTTATATGACACCTGGAATTGTTTCTTCACCAGGAAATAAATCCTTCTCTTCCACATATCTTGTAATGCACTGCAGGGACATGCCGTTTCTCGATCTAAGGTCGAGTACTGATTTTACCAATTTCACCCCGTGTGGGGCGGTTGGACCCCGATGCAGGGAAGTGTAGGCCTCAGGCTCCATTTTCAGCCGAGCTCTGAATTTAACAATTTCACCTCATGTGGGACTGTTAATGATCCGGACAAGGAGGCCCCGTCTCATGCTCGTGTTTGTTGATCTTTCATGGAATCTGTGGGATTGAGAGCCCCACATGTATGGACGTCCATAGGAGGAAAGTTCCAGTTTCTATCTTGACCGAGTACTGCCGAGAATACAAATCTCTTTCCGAACCACAGAGAGATAAAACCCAGTAAATGATGGAAATGAACACGCAGTCTTCTGTTTTGAGATAGGCCAGGTGACTCAGAGCAGAATGCCTCATCTCCACGTTTTCCTGACTTTTCCTTCCAGGACTGACCAGGACCCACAATGTAGGGAAACGTAAGCCTGCGCATCATCTTGGAGAGTTGACTTTACAGAGTTCTGTGAAACTAAAGACCTTCACACTCACAGCTAGATACATGTGCACAAAGAGCAGGAGAGTCCCAGGCTCCATTCTCGGGCCCTTTCCAAAACCGATCTCACACTAGATGAATTGGGGATGAATTGAGACCCACAGCGCGGGAGGTTTAGGCCTAAGATCCAGATCATGGAACTAGTACTTACATTTGATCCAGAGTTAGCTGAACTCCACAGATCAGAGATGAAGAACGCAGGTTGAATCTCTGGGCCAAAATAATGCACATCCCACTCGCACCATGACCCTTATGCAGGACTCGGATGCATCTCAGACCTCGTGCTGTGTTAGTCAATGAACCAATATCTCGACAGAGCAGTGAAATATCGGATCAGGATGCATCGGGGGCCCAGAGCTGGGGAAGCCAATTAGTGGATTTAATGCAGGGGCATATAGGACTAGGCTGCATATTGGTCCGAGTGCAAGTGAGCCAATCAGAGTGAAGGTCAGAACTTGCTGCTCAGTGCAAGGAAATATAGGCTGTGCCTCGGTTTTGGATTTGCTTCACCAATTGGTTGTGCAATTGACTGAGGCCTCAATGTGGCACAACTGATATCGTGGGCCATTACTGCGCCACGGCTGAGTGCAGCCTCGCCAGCCTCCGACTCTCAGTTTCCATGATTATCATCCAAGGCTCCTGAATGCCCGGCTTCAGGAACTCACCCACCCCTGGCAACAACATGGAGGATTGGGAGCCTGCCAGCCAGTTCTGCAGCAGGGTGCCTCCTGGACTATGTCGTGGGTGAGCAGCAGTGGCTGAATGAGATCCAGCACTACATCCACCAGCATCTGCAGCTCACCATCACAGTCCTCCGGGGCTTGATTGGCACCAAGGCTGCGTCTTGGCGTCGGTGGTCTCCAGCAAAGAGTGGAGCAATGTGCAGCCACAAAGGGTCCTCTGGCCCATCCTCGTTATGATGCATCTGGAGGCCATGCCAGTGCCTACATCACCACCCAGTGGATTGGTCTGATGTGTTGAAGTTTGAAATATGGGGCCGAGCTCTTAGAAGGAAGAATTGGTAGATGTTAAACATGGTCCAAAAGCATGAGGCCTAGTTTTTAATGGGAACTAAATTTCAGAATATCATCAAGAATTCTCTGATAAAACTTCTCTTCCCATCCCAGCACTACAAAGAAGAGAAAATCACATCTGTTCCTTACCTGTAACCTCCCAACAAAAACCCCATCACCAAACTAAAACGAAAAGAGGGAAAGAGAAAGACCTGGTCCTCGGTATGGAAGGAGGAGGAATTGGAAAATGGAAGGTGGAGTTTGGGAAAATGGGGTCTTTGAATTTAGGCGCGGGGAGTTGTGGTAGGGACGGGTTTGGGGTGCACCAGGCATGGAATTACAGTTTGGGCAGGGTTTTAGGTGATCTTGACAGGGAAGAGTCTATGGGAGCGGTGTTTGGGGAGCGCTGGGCAGTCCAGAGTGTTTGGGAAAGTGCCTGAGGTGCACTGCGTGGGAAATTATAGTTGGTTGGGTTTGTGCAAAGAGCGGTGCCGTGTTTAGGAGCGGGGTTTGAGGGTGAGCTGGGCAGAGAATTGTGTTTGGCAGTGGAGATTGGGGTGTGCTGGGCGGGACGCAGCATTTGGGGCGAGGTTTTGGGCATGCTGGGCGTGGCACAGAGTTTCAGGGCGGAGTTTAAGGTGCGCTGGGCGGGGCAGTGTGTTTGGTGGTGGCTTTTGTGGTGTGCTGGCGGGCCACAGTGTAATGGGGCGTGGTTTGGGGAACTGTTTCTGGTAAACGGGAAACTGAAAACAACAAAATATTGGAGACCAGAGTGGGTCAAGGGCTGTATCTATGGAAATGGAGGAAACTCAACTTTTGAGTTTAGATGTTGGTGTGTTGCGAGAGCAGCATTTATGCAACATTGCTGGGGCGATGGTTGGACTGACGTGACTTAGAGAGAACGTTGCCAATTCTTATTAAGTGGTCAGACTGTGTGAATGGCAGAACAACTGTGTTTCTATCTGCCAAACTGGCAAGAGTAGACCGTCCCACTGGCGCGGGCATGAGGGGAGAGAGCGTGATAGAGAAGGTAAAAAGCAAAGCTGAGAGAAAATGAAGCAATGAGCTCACAATTTGAAGGTGCTGAACTCAGCATTAGTCCAGAATGTTGTGAACATGCCTAGTTTGAAGATGAGATACTGCTTCTCCAGCTTGCGTCGTGATTCACTGGAGTATGGTAGAATACCGAGGACAGACAAATGAGCTTGCAAGCAGAATGCTATGTTAAAATGACTGGGCTACGGGAAATTTGGGGTCATGCTTGTTTACAGACTGGAAGTGTTCTGCAAATGGGGTTGGACACTCAATGTTGAGCAGGGCTTCTGTGCAGAGTGGATCTCCCTTACATGCACAAAACCAGAGATTCGGAAATAAGCGTTGCAATTCACACTTACAGACAGCAAGGTTCAGAGAAAGAATAAATCCCACTTTCAATGTATGACCCGAAACAAAGTTCCACAGTCCCAGAGATTCGTAAATCTGACAGTGAGAGATTGGGAGCAAACGGCAGGTTCTTGGTCATATACAGTTCAGGCACTGGATAATGCAGAAGTAATTCAATGTTCTCTTTCATCGTCGGAGGCTGTCACAATGTATCAAGCACAGGAAGGTTTGCACAAACGTCAATCAACAATCAATGAAGTACAGACTGAATTATTATTTTTTGTATAAAACTGTTTAATCAAGTAGGAAACCACCATCAAACGATGTTAAAACTGGCGTTTCATGGAACGACATGTACCTAGAGTTGCCTCCACTTTTATCGTTTCCTATGGAACTGTCCAAGATCATCACAATTCATTTGCCTGCATCGTTTTCTAATCTGTAAATGTCATCATTCCAGATAGTGAGGGCAATCATTGGCCAGAGATAAGGACTGTAACAAAGCTGGTCAAATTTACATTTAGTCTCAGTATTACAGAAGAAGGACAATGTGTAATTTGAGCATAGTTTCTCGTTTACTTTTGCCCTTTATTGATGAGAATTGCTTAGAGAAATAGGATTGGAGAAATAGTACAAGATTTTCTTCACTCGTTCCAAGACTGGCAATTTCGAGCATAGCTTTTAAAAAGACAATGAAGCAAGATTTCTTTCAGATTTCTCAGAAACGGCTTAACGTTATCTGAAATAACCCAATGGCAAATAGTAATGAAAGCTGATGGTGACACAGGTTTCACAGATATTAAAACTTGTACATGGCTATGGAGTGCAATAAAAGGAAATAGACTAGAATGAGAAGATGTCGAAATGATGGCGTATAGAAGCAGATTCTGTGTTATATTCGTGGAAAATGGGTCCTCACGGAAACAGCTGCATATATCAATGGTGTTGTTTGAAGATACATCCTCATAGCATCAGCATGGGATCTTAGACTAGAATGAGAAGATGTCGAAATGATGGCGTATAGAAGCAGATTCTGTGTTATATTCGTGGAAAATGGGTCCTCACGGAAACAGCTGCATATATCAATGGTGTTGTTTGAAGATACATCCTCATAGCATCAGCATGGGATCTCTGAGTTCAATGAAGTTTCCACAAGAACACTTGATACTACATTCATTCAGAAACAAATACATTCCTATTATCTTTCCTGTCTTTGTAGATTCCTATTCGGTATGTCTACCTCTGCATTCCAGTTTGTATTTTAATATTGCAGAGACCATGCACGCCCAAGGATAAGAGCCAATGCACAAAAAGCAAAAGCACTCCAAGACCGTTTTCACTTTTGACCATTTCTCCAACAATTGTGCAACTGCTGAAAATTCCTCTTTCTGCAACTCACCAGCATGTGGTACTTCGGGGTGAGTTCGTGTGGTGGAGTTGGAATCCTGCACCAATCTCTCTGCTCAGCACGCTTTACTGTTTGGAAGTAATGCGAAGTAAATTACTTCCTCCCCCATTGTGCACACTTCTCACTGTCAAACAATTCCCAGATATCATTATTCAACCCTATGTAAGTAAGATTGTAATGAATCACTCTATGTATTATCTGCCCCCAACCCACCGCCCCTTCAGTAATCTGAAGGTTTGAAGGCAATACGAAAGACCATATTCATGTGAAGGGTTTCCAGTGCTAGATGGATAACTGCTTTATCCGGAGCAAAATGTTTAACTAGACTACTTAAATGTATGTGGCTCTGGGCAGAATCTGGCTCTGACGCGAAGATTTAACTTGATTAAAAAATGTTTTGCAGTTGCATTCCTACTGCAGCGGTTGAGAATCCCACGCATTGTTCGAGCTGCACCAATCAGCGCAAATCTGCGAGTATCTCATTATATTTTGGACGTCTGCTTTCTAGATAGTGCCATCTCATTTTCGAGAGTGGGGATGAGTTCCTTACCACAGAAACCATCGCATCTAATCTGCTCCTGTATCAATGTCAATAATATGATGAATAAAGTTCAACGCCTAGTTGATCCTTTCTTTGTTGAATCATTTAGCCCTGTCTGACAGAAAATGATTTCATTGATTGTCATCTAAGGAATAGTATCCTGCAGCACACAAGCTGAACACATCATTTTGTTTCCTCGAATGCACATTACAACTGAGTTTTCAGGACGGGTGTCATCTCTCGGCCTTGTTCACTTATCTCTGGGATGTGAGAATTTTCCTGCTCTTTTGCCATTAGTCATACAAGTTCATATAGGATGTGCCTTGCTGCTGTTGTTGGATTTGGGTTATACCTGCTCATTTCTTTCTGCCTTCAGAAGGTTTCTGTTTGACCTGGTGCCGCTGTTCTTTTTTAGTTCCTCTGTTCCTCCATGTGGATTGGTCACGACATGTTAATACGTCTTGCTTTTCGATTTTGTTTCCCAGCGATGTTCTGCCAAGCCACTCTTTCAATTCACGTATCATCTTTTCAGCAGCTCTGAGTTGTTTCCTTTCGAAGTTAGTTTCAAAATTAACGTAACCGGATATTTCACCATGCTCTTCAACTGTTCTCTGAACTTGGACTGCGTTGCTACATAAATTAATGTGTTTGTGCTTCATGTTAAATTCCGCAACATGTACGCAACTTCCTTAAAGCTATTTTCAGAATTGTCATCTACAAGTTCATTAACATTAAAAATGAACAGAATATACGGAAACCACAACATTATAAAGCTGCCCGATATGGTGAGGAATCAAATCACAGAATTCCGTCTGCTCTCCATCTCTGGATCATTCTGTCCCTTGCTATGACCCTTCAGTCCCTTTTTGACTCGACTGGCCACCAATATATACCTAACTATCAGACGATTGAGCAACAGACTTAAATCAAATGGTAGCAATGACGTTAAAACCTTATCAACTATTCTAAATCCAATCCATCTTGGTTCAGTAAAATAGGCTCGTTTGTTAGAACAATACAGAGAAACATTGTTAATGATTCGTTTAGGTTTAAATCGAAAGTAAATGGGTATGTTTTTTAAACTGCAAAATAAACAGAATGTTGCAAGAACTCTTGTTGCGGTTTTCCTAGTGCAATATTTAGATTTAAGCCTCTCGCAACAAATTGCAATAAATCGATCAAAAGTAAAGGTGACAGTGGACCAGACTGAACAGTCCATTGCTAATCGAGCCAGCAGGTAGTTAACTTTACACACAGCAGTGAGTGTCAGGAGAGGCATCCGGAAATAATACCAATTGATTACAAGAAGCATGACCTCAGTGATAATCGTCAGTAGATCCGCCATTGCCATGGCCAACATGTAACAAGTGGTGCCGTTGGAGATCCCACACTTTCCCTGGGATAAGATTACAATTGTCACGAGATTTGCTGTAAGAGGAAAGAGGCAGAAGGGTCTCAATTTTGTTTATATTCGTGTGGAGAAAGTAAGCACTGAGATTTGTTTCAAAACTTGGAAATCGGCCCTTTTCACAATTTGAACCATAACTAAGTAAATGCAGGTAATTGTAGATACATTAATTTTCTTTCATACGTGGAACTCGGGATTTTGACAAATCCACTGATATGAAGGTCTGACGATTTTTATGTCTAAAGAATCATTGAATAACTACGGAAGCTGCTTGGCTCATCGAGGCTGAACTGACCCTCAGAAGAACATGCCATCCAGAACCCACATCCCTGTAAACCCACGAAAATTTTCCATGCCTAACCGGTAATATCACATTTCCCATGGCGCATTTACCGAGCGTGCACATCCCTGGACAATAAGGCTCAGTGGTAAGCACTGCTGCCTCACAGTGGCATGTCAGGTCGCAACAAAAAATGGTGAGCACAGACAATGGAATAATTATCTGAGCAGTTCCTATCTTGCAGAAAGTTTTTCTTTTCCAACATCTTCATTCAAGTCTGTTCTTTCGGGTTTGCACAGCACCAGATACCCGGGTTTGATTCCAATCTGGGACAACTCTCTATGTGGAGTTTGCACATTCTCCCCGTGTTTGTCTGCGTCTTTTTCGGGTGCTCCGCTTTCCTCCTGCAGTTCAAATATGTACTTAAATGCCCCAATGACTCTCCTTCTACCAGCACAGCTGGCAACGCATTCCATTTATTCACAACTGTCTGTGTAAAGAACCTACCTTTGATATCTCCTTTATACCTTCCTCCTAATATCTTCAAATTTTGACTCCTTGTGCAAGTCAATCCTGTCCCGGGGAAACGAATCTGGCTATTTACTCTATCTGTTATTCATATTCCTTTGTACACCTCTATCAGGTCTCCTGACCTCCTCGTTCTCTCCCGAGAGAAAAGTACGAGCCTATTCAAACTTTCTTCATAAGGAAAACCCTCCAGTCCAGGCAGCAACGTGGTAAACCTTCTTTGCACATTCTCCAAAGTCTCTTTATCTTTCCTACCACAGGCCGGACAAAACTGGATTCAACAGTCCAAGTGTGGTCTCACGGGGGACTTGTAGAGCTGCAGCAAAAACTCACAGCTCTTACACTCAGTCCCCCTGATGATGAAAGCCAAAACACCATATGCTTTCTTAACAACACTATCCAATTGGGTGGAACCTTTGAAGGATCTATTTACGTGTACACCCCGATCCCTCTATTCCTCCACACTGCCATGAATCCAGTCTTTAATCGCCTGTGTTAATCGCTGTGTATTGAAATCTATTCTTTCCTAAAGCAGGACGTGTGACATTCAAATATATTTAAAATTGTGCACCAGAAAGAAGATTAATCAAGTTGAGAAAGTGCTGCCAATAGATTAAATGTAATGACGTGTGAAACCGAATGCAATCACCCACACAAGAGCAATTCTAACCTGTGATTCCTCTCAGTAAGAAAAGGCGACTGTTGTTATGGTTGTCCAATTTCATCGCATACAGTGGAATCTGACATTGATTATCTCCACCAATACCTATTATCAGGGATTTTTCCTTTTCCTGACTTTGGCTTCACAGGACAGACCATACAGAAACACACATACATACACACACATTCGCAGACACACATCCCTATGAGTGAGAAAAAATTCAACAAGACAGGGATTTTCAGCGAAAAAAGAAGCATTGTACAGATAAAAATGACGTATTGGTGTCAGTAATAATGCTATGGTGTCGGTGTTAGAATGGCCAGCAAATACTATATGAAGTCACTGTGCATATCAAAAGCCAATGCATTCAGAGACTTAAACGATTTCAAGCCTAACAAACACTTACCAGGAATACCAATTATAGAAAGGATTGCATAAAACATTTTCCTGACAGCTCGTACGGTATTGTGCATTTTCTCTGGGAAATTGCTGTGTTGGGTTTGTTCTGCAGACAATTTTCCAAGTTCAACTCTGAAACGTTCCATCCCAATACATGCATTTTATACTTTTAGGGGCATCCATCGTGACACTGAAGTTTTTTTTTCATTTAGTAAATTTTGAGTAAACAGATTACAACATGCGTGATATCCCCTGTTGATGTAAAACACAGGTGTTGAGATTTAACTAGAGATTGAAACATTCAAAATGGCCAGGTTTGATCAGTTTAAAGTCGAGAATGTGATGCAGGAAAAGCACAACAGGTCAGGCAGCATTCCAGGAAAATCGACAATTCGAACAAAAGCCCATCATCAGATTCCTGATGAAGGGCTTTTGCCCGAAACGTTGATCTTCCTGCACCTCTGGGCTGCCTGACCCGCTGTGGTTTTCTAGCATCACACTCTTGACTCTAATCACCTGCATTTGTAGTCCTCACTTTCACATAATGAGTTTAAAAATGTACTCACTCTTGGAAACTGCGAAACTACAACATGAATTTGAGATCTGTATTTAATACTGTTCTAGTGCTGGACCTAACGAATCAAGATAAATAAATCAGAACCCCAAGGTAAACCCATTAAGATCGTCGTATCCCAGCAAGTGACTATTCAGCCTGCACTCAGCTGAGCGCACGCACCCACTTCCTTCTTTTTCTCCTGGACTTTATCTCATAGCTGCTTGTTCAACTCGCTTTTGATGAAATTTGTCATAGCTTCATTTTCTCTCAGTTATGTTTCTGGTTTCACATGGGACAGGATGTAAAAGGATGGTTCCTCAGTACCACATTTGCATTACTTATGTATAAAATTTAGCTCCATGAGTTTTTTCACATGTTCGGAGTGGGGGGTGGTGGGGGGGGGGGGGCGGAGGGGGGTAGCAATGCCTTTTTGTTTGTAATGTGTGAACCCCACATTGTAGTTATCACATCTGTCAGTTTTCTTGTTCTCGAATTGAATCCCTTCTACAATGATCTACCTGGTTTACAATAGCAGCTACTTCCAAAATTGACCGATGGAGCTTTGGATGATGACGTGGAACCACCATATAATGCACTCGTTTCTATAAAACAAAATGCACATATATGTGTATCATTTAAAGATGTAAGTCTCTGGACAACTTGATTGGAGTGACTGCAGGACCTAGGCAGTAGATGGTAAAATAAAAGCCATTATTCTCATAATCCTACAGAGTCCTCAAATACAGTGGTGCCAGGGCATGCGAAATTCAGTGCAACCACAGCGTCGTCCTGTACTTTAAATCTCCATCTCCAGTCGTTCAGACCTACCGCGATTCCAAAGTGTTGCTTTTTCGTTTCTGACTGCAAAATGATACAGAAGGTGGGGTGCTCAGCCCACACCATCACGGAAACCTGCCTTCCATCCATATACACCGTCTACACGGCTCGCTGACATGGAAAAGCTTCCAACATCATCAAAGACCAATTGCACTGCAGTAATGATTTCCGACAACCTCTTCAGTCAGACAGGAGATGCAGAAACCTGAACACACACACACAACTTTTCCCTGGCTGTATTAGACAACATCCCCTGCTCCCCTTTCATCAACCTTCTTTGTCACTTATTCAAAAAACAATAATGCTTATCAGACATGATTTCGCATACACAACACCACGTTGACTGCTCCTAATTCGTCCTTGCCTATCCAAACGCATGTAAATTATGTTCCCAAGGATTCCCTCCAACAACGTACCTACCACTGACAACAGGTTACCTGGCCTCTACATTCCTGCCGTTTCCTCACCTCCTTTCTAATGCATTGACATCACGTTAGCCAATCTCCAGTCTTCCAGCACCTTATCTGTCGTAAGCGATGTTAAAGATGACTCAGCAAGGGGCACAACAATCAATTCTCCAACTTCCTACATAGTTCTGGCTTTCATCTGACCACGTCCTGGGGCTCTATCCACCTTTGTGCGTGTTCAGGTGTCCACCACCTCCTCCTCGGTAAGATGTGGCTGTTCATTTCATTTGCTTTCATTTCCCTCTTAATAACAATACTGATGTGAAATAGTTGTTAAGTGTCTCGCCTGTCTCTTGCAGTTCCACACATTCCATGTGGCCTTGTTGACCACATGGGGGAAAGGGGGAAGGCGGCTATTCTCTCCCTTGTCACTTTTACCCTTAAAGTATTTGTGGAATCTCATTGGATTATCCTTAACCATATTCACAAAGTTACCTCATGTCCACATTATCAAACATAGAACATAGAACATTACAGCGCAGTACAGGCCCTTCGCCCCTCGATGTTGCGCCGCTCTGTCATACTAATCTGAAGCCCACCCAACCTACACTATCCCATATACGTCCATATGCCTGTCAAATGACGACTTAAGTGGACTTAAACTTGGCGAATCTACTACCGTTGCAGGTAAACCATTCCATCCCCTTACTACTCTCTGAGTAAAGAAACTACCTCTGACATCTGTCTTATATCTATCTCTCTTCATTTTAAAGTTGTGTCCCCTCATGTTTGCCGTCCCAATACTTGGAAAAAGGCTCTCCCTTTCCACCCTATCTACCCTCTCATTATCTTGTATGTCTCTATTAAATCTCCTCTCAACCTTCTTCTCTCTAACGAGAACAGCCTCAAGACCCTCAGCCTTTCCTCGTAAGACATTCCTTCTATACCAGGCAACATCCTATTAAATCTCCTCTGCACCCTTTCCAAAGCTTCCATATCCTTCTTAAAATGCGGTGACCAGAACTGTGCACAATATTCCAAGTATGGCCGTACCAGAGCTTTGTACAGCTGCAACATAACCTCTTGGTTCTGGAACTCAATCTCTCTATTAATAAAGGTCAAAACGCCGCATGCCTTCTTAACAAACCTGTCAATCTGGGTGGCAACTTTCAGGGATCTGTGTACATGGAAACCGAGATCTCTCTGCTCATCTGCACTCCCGGGAATCTTACAATTAGCCCAGTACTTTGCATTCCTATTACCCCATCCAAAGTGTATCACCTCACACTTGTCCACATTGAACTCCATTTGACACCTCTCAGTTCAGGTCTGCATCCTATCTATGTCTCTCTCAACCCACTACATCCTTCAACACCAACCACAACTCCACCGACCCCAGTGTCGTCCGCAAATTTACTAACTCACCCTTCTAAACCCTCATCCAGGTCATTTATAAAAATGACGAACAGTAGTGGACCCAACACTGACCCTTGCGGTATGCCGCTAGTAAATGGACTCCAAGATGAACATGTTCCATCAACCATAACCCTCTGTTTCTTTCAGCAAGCCAATTACTGATCAAAACTGCTATGTCTCCCACAATCCCATTCCTCCGCATTTTGTAAAATAGCCTACTGTGGAGAACCTTATCGAACACCTTGCTGAAATCC
>NC_057758.1:6926616-6939357 GCF_004010195.1 Chiloscyllium plagiosum
TTTACTGTGGGTCTGCCTACACGACACAGTCTGTAGAGGTTCAAGGAACAGCTCACCCCTACCTCCACCCCACGTTCTCAAGAGGGGCAACGAGAGACGGGAGACAAATACCAGGCAGGAAAGCACCACCCAAGTCCAATGAATTAATAGAAATGAGATTTCATGAAAAGTTTCGAGCTGTGGCTTCAGAGAAATGCCATTTCTCTCCTCACACACACCGGAGTCCACCCTATTGGAGAGTTTTCCATCCTTCTGACCTGCTCTACTCTTGAGACCTGACAGTGAAGTTGTTCGATTGTTGCAAGTGTTCAGACATGAAATATTTTTTAAAGTCTAGAAAATGGTACAGGATACACAGTCCTGGAACTGTTATTTATTGATTCACAACCGAGGACATCAGCTAAAAATAGATAACACAGAGACAAACAGGTTTTGGATCCAATACGTTTTGTCATTTGTATCAATGATTTGATTGTCATTGGGTAGTTGTCATTGGAGACTTCAAATATCAAAATATTGACAGGGATCACGACTGTATGAGTACTATAGATGGGTCAGCTTTTGTCCAGTGTGTGCAGCTGGGCTTCCTGACACAGTATGGAGAAAGGCCTACAAGGGGCAAAGTGACTTTAGATTTAGCGCTGGGTAACGAGCCTGGCCAGGTGTTAGATTTGAAAGTAGGTGAGCACTTTGGAGACAGCGATAAAAATTTTGTCAGGTTTACATTAGTGATGGAAAGGGATAGGTGTACCCCACCGAGCAAAAGTTACAGCTGGGGGAAGGGAAATTACGATACCATTAGGAAAGATTTAGGAAGGGTAGACTGGGGAAGGAAACTGCAGAGGATAAGCACATTAAAAATGCGGAGCTTATTCAAGGAAAAGCTCCTGTGTGGACTAGATAATTTTGAGCCTGTCAGGCAGGGAGGAAGATATAGAACGCGTGAGCCGTGGTATACCAAAGGAGTAGAATCCCTGGTCAAGAAGAAGAAGAAGGCTTATGTTCGAACAAAATATGAAAGAAAGTTAGAGCGCTTGAGGGTTACAAGGAAGTCAGGAAATCCAAAAAAAAAAAACAGATTTCAGAAGATCCAGTAGGAGACATGAGAGGTTGTTGGCGCATAGAAGCAGGATTAACCCTAAGGCTTTCCATAGGTATGTCAGGAATAAAAGAATGACGAGAGTCAAATTAGTGCCAATCAAGGATAAAAGTGGGAAGTTGTGTGTGGAGTTAGAGGACGTAGGTGAAGCACGAAACAAATATTTTTCGACAGTGTTCACTGGAGAAAATGAAAGTGTTGGCGAGGAAGATATAGAGATACTTGCATCTACACTAGAAGAGATTGAGGTTCACAAGGAAGAGGTATTAGATAAACTGCAAAGTGTGAAAATAGATAAATCCACTGGGCCGGATGGGATCTATCCTCGGATCCTATGGGAAGCAAGGGAAGAGATTGCTGAGCCTTTGGCATTGAACTTCAAATCATCATTGTCTACACGAATAGTGCGTGAGGACTGGAGGATAGCAAATTTGGTTCCCTTTTTCAGAAAGGGTAGTAGAGACAACCCTGGTAATTAAAGACCAGGGTTGGTAAAGTGTTGGAAAAGTGTTGGAAAAGGTTATAAGAGATATGATGTATAACCATCTAGAATAGAATAATCTGACCAGGGACAGTCAGCACGGTTTTTTGAAGGGTAGGTCGTGCCCAACGAAACTTGTCGATTTTTTTGACAAAGTGACCAAACAGCTGGATGAGAGTAAATCAGTTGATGTGGTGTATATGGATTTCAGCAAGGCGTTCAATGAGGTTCTCCACAGTAGGCTATTTTACAAAATGTGGAGGAATGGGATTGTGGGAGACATAGCAGTTTTGATCAGTAATTGGCTTGCTGAAAGAAACAGAGGGTTATGGTTGATGGAACATGTTCATCTTGGAGTCCATTTACTAGCGGCATACCGCAAGGGTCGGTGTTGGGTCCACTGCTGTTCGTCATTTTAATAAATGACGTGGATGAGGGTTTAGAAGGGTGAGTTAGTAAATTTGCGGACGACACTGAGGTCGGTGGAGTTGTGGATAGTGTCGAAGGATGTAGTGGGTTGAGAGAGACATAGTTAGGATGCAGAACTGAACTGAGAGGTGTCAAATGGAGTTTAATGTGGACAAGTGTGAGGTGATACACTTTGGATGGGGTAACAGGAATGCAAAGTACTGGGCTAATTGTAAGATTCCCGGGAGTGCAGATGAGCAGAGAGATCTCGGTTTCCATGTACACAGATCCCTGAAAGTTGCCACCCAGATTGACAGGTTTGTTAAGAAGGCATGCGGCGTTTTGACCTTTATTAATAGAGAGATTGAGTTCCAGAACCAAGAGGTTATGTTGCAGCTGTACAAAGCTCTGGTACGGCCATACTTGGAATATTGTGCACAGTTCTGGTCACCGCATTTTAAGAAGGATATGGAAGCTTTGGAAATAGTAAGGGGATGGAATGGTTTACCTGCAACGGGAGTAGATTCGCCAAGTTTAAGTACATTTAAGTCGTCATTGGACAGGCATATGGACGTATATGGGATAGTGTAGTTTGGTTGGGCTTCAGATTAGTATGAGAGAGCGGCGCACCATCGAGGGGCGAAGGGCCTGTACTGCGCTGTAATGTTCTATGTTTGATAATATGGACATGAGGTAACTTTGTGAATATGGTTAAGGAGAATCCAATGAGATTCCACAAATACTTTAAGGGTAAAAGTGACAAGGGAGAGAATAGCCGCCTTCCCCCTTTCCCCCATGTGGTCAACAAGGCCACATGGAATGCGTGGAACTGCAAGGGACAGGCGAGACACTTAACAACTATTTCACATCAGTATTGTTATTAAGAGGGAAATGAAAGCAAATGAAATGAACAGCCACATCTTACCGAGGAGGAGGTGGTGGACACCTTAACACGCACAAAGGTGGATAAAGCCCCAGGACGTGGTCAGATGAAAGCCAGAACAGTGTAGGAAGTTGGAGAATCGATTGTTGTGCCCCTTGCTGAGTCATCTTTAACATCGATCACTACAGATAAGGTGCTGGAAGACTGGAGATTGGCTAACGTGATGTCAATGCTTTAGAAAGGAGGTGAGGAAACGGCAGGAATGTAGATGCCAGGTAACCTGTTGTCAGTGGTAGGTACGTTGTTGGAGGGAATCCTTGGGAACATAATTTACATGTGTTTGGATAGGCAAGGACGAATTAGGAGCAGTCATCGTGGTGTTGTGTATGCGAAATCGTGTCTCATAAGCATTATTGTATTTTTGAATAAGTGACAAAGAAGGTTGATGAAGGGGGAGCAGGGGATGTTGTCGAATACAGCCAGGGAAAAGTTGTGTGTGTGTTCAGGTTTCTGCATCTCCTGTCTGACTGAAGAGGTTGTAGGAAATCATTACTGCAGTGTAATTGGTCTTTGATGATGTTGGAAGCTTTTCCATGTCAGCGAGCCGTGTAGACGGTGTATATGGATGGAAGGCAGGTTTCCGTATTGGTGTGGGCTGAGCACCCTACCTTCTGTATCATTTTGCAGTCAGAAACAAAAAAGCAACACTTTGGAATCACGGTAGTTCTGAACGATTGGAGATGGAGATTTAAAGTACAGGACGACGCTGTGGTTGCAGTGAATTTCGCATGTCCTGGCACCACTGTGTTTGAGGACTCCGTAGGATTATGAGAATAATGGTTTTTATTTTACCATCTACTGCCTAGGCCCTGCAGTCACTCCAATCAAGTTGTCCAGAGACTGACATCTTTAAAAGATACACGTATATGTGCATTTATTTTACAGAAACGAGTGCATTATATGGTGGTTCCACGTCATCATCCAAAGCTCCATTGGTCAATTTTGGAAGTAGCTGCTATTGTAAACCAGGTAGATCATTGTAGAAGGGATTAAATTCGAGAACAAGAAAACTGACAGATGTGATAACTACAATGTGGGGTTCACACATTACAAACAAAAAGGCATTGCTACCCCCCTCCGCCCCCCCCCCCCCCCACCACCCCCCACTCCGAACATGTGAAAAAACTCATGGAGCTAAATTTTATACATAAGTAATGCAAATGTGGTACTGAGGAACCATCCTTTTACATCCTGTCCCATGTGAAACCAGAAACATAACTGAGAGAAAATGAAGCTATGACAAGTTTCATCAAAAGCGAGTTGAACAAGCGGCTATGAGATAAAGTCCAGGAGAAAAAGAAGGAAGTGGGTGCGTGCGCTCAGCTGAGTGCAGGCTGAATAGTCACTTGCTGGGATACGACTATCTTAATGGGTTTACCTTGGGGTTCTGATTTGTTTATCTTGATTCGTTAGGTCCAGCACTAGAACAGTATAAAATACAGATCACAAATTCATGTTGTAGTTTCGCAGTTTCTAAGAGTGAGTAAATTTTTAAACTCATCAGGAGAAAGTGAGGACTACAGATGCAGGTGATTAGAGTCAAGAGTGTGATGCTAGAAAACCACAGCGGGTCAGGCAGCACAGAGGTGCAGGAAGATCAACGTTTAGGGCAAAAGCCCTTCATCAGGAATCTGATGATGGGCTTTTGTTCGAACTGTCGATTTTCCTGGGATGCTGCCTGACCAGTTGTGCTTTTCCTGCATCACACTCTCGACTTTAAATTGATCAAACCTGGCCATTTTGAAAGTTTCAGGCTCGAGTTAAATCTCAACAGCTGTGTTTTACATCAACAGGGAATATCACGCATGTTGTAATCCGTTTACTCAAAATTTACTAAATGAAAAAAAAACTTCAGTGTCACGATGGATGCCCGTAAACGGAGAAAATGCATGTATTGGGATGGAACGTTTCAGAGTTGAACTTGGAAAATTGTCTGCAGTACAAATCCAACACAGCACTTTCCCAGAGAAAATGCACAATACCGTACGAGCTGTCAGGAAAATGTTTTATACAATCCTTTCTATAATTGGTGTTCCTGGTAAGTGTTTGTTAGGCTTGAAATCGTTTAAGTCTCTGTATGCATTGGCTTTTGATATGCACAGTGACTTCATATAGTATTTGCTGGCCATTCTAACACGGACACCATAGCATTATTACTGACACCAATACGTCATTTTTATCTGTACAATGCTTCTTTTTTCGCTGAAAATCCCTGTCTTGTTGAATTTATCTCGCTCATAGGGATGTGTGTCTGCGAGTGTGTGTGTGCATGTATGTGTGTGTGCGTGCGTGTGTGTGTGTTTCTGTATGGTCTGTCCTGATAATAGGTATTGGTGGAGATTATCAATGTCAGATTCCACTGTATGCGATGAAATTGGACAACCATAACAACAGTCGCCTTTTCTTACTGAGAGGAATCACAGGTTAAAATTGCTCTTGTGTGGGTGATTGCATTCGGTTTCACACGTCACTACATTTAATCTATTGGCAGCACTTTCTCAACTTGATTAATCTTCTTTCTGGTGCACAATCTTAAATATAGTTGAATGTCACACGTCCTGCTTTAGGAAAGAATTGATATCAATACACAGCGATTAACACAGGCGATTAAAGACTGGATTCTTGGCAGTGTGGAGGAATAGAGGGATCGGGGTATGCACGTACATAGATCCTTCAAAGGTTCCACCCAAGTGGATAGTGTTGTTAAGAAAGCATATGGTGCTTTGGCTTTCATCATCAGGGGGACTGAGTGTAAGAGCTGTGAGTTTTTGATGCAGCTCTACAAGTCCCCGGTGAGACCACACTTGGACTGTTGTATCCAGTTTGTCCGACCTGTGGTAGGAAAGATACAGAGACTTTGGAGAATGTGCAAAGAAAGTTTACCACGTTGCTGCCTGGACTGGAGGGCTTGCCTTCTGAAGAAAATTTGAATAGGCTCGTACCTTTCTCTCGGGAGAGAACGAGGAAGACAAGAGACCTGATAGAGGTGTCCAAAGGAATGAGAGTAACAGATAGAGTCAATAGCCAGATTCGTTTCCCCGGGACAGGATTGACTTGTACGAGGAGTCAAAATTTGAAGATATTAGGAGGAAGGTATAAAGGAGATATCAAAAGTAGATTCTTTACACAGACAGTTGTGAATAAATGGAATGCGTTGCCAGCTGTGCTGGTAGAAGGAGAGTCATTGGGGCATTGAAGTACATATTTGAACTGCAGGAGGAAAGCGGAGCACCCGAAAAGACGCAGACAAACACGGGGAGAATGTGCAAACTCCACATAGAGAGTTGTCCCAGATTGGAATCAAACCCGGGTATCTGGTGCTGTGCAAATCCGAAAGAACAGACTTGAATGAAGATGTTGGAAAAGAAAAACGTTCTGCAAGATAGGAACTGCTCAGATAATTATTCCATTGTCTGTGCTCACCATTTTTTGTTGCGAACTGACATGCCACTGTGAGGCAGCAGTGCTGACCACTGAGCCTTATTGTCCAGGGATGTGCACGCTTGGTAAATGCGCCATGCGAAATGTGATATTACCGGTTAGGCATGGAAACTTTTCGTGGGTTTACAGGAATGTGGGTTCTGGATGGCATGTTCTTCTGAGGGTCAGTTCAACCTCGATGAGCCAAGCAGCTTCCGTAGTTATTCAATGATTCTTTAGACATAAAAATAGGCAGACCTTCATATCAGTGGATTTATCAAAATCCCGAGTTCCACGTATGAAAGAAAATTAATGTATCTACAATTACCTGCATTTACTTAGTTATGGTTCAAATTGTGAAAAGGGCCGATGTCCAAGTGCTTACTTTCTCCACACAAATATAAACAAAATTGAGACCCTTCTGCCTCTTTCCTCTTATAGCAAATCTCGTGGCAATTGTAATCTTATCCAAGGGTAAGTGTGGAATCCCCAACTGCACAACTTGTTACATGTTGGCCATGGCAATGGCGGATCTACTGACGATTATCAGTGAGGTCATGCTTCTTGGAATCAATTGGTATTATTTCCCGATGCCTCTCCTGACACTCACTGCTGTGTGTAAAGTTAACTACCTGCTGGCTCGATTAGCAATGGACTGTTCAGTCTGGTCCACTGTCACCTTTACTTTTGATCGATTTATTGCAATTTGTTGCGAGAGGCTTAAATCTAAATATTGCACTAGGAAAACCGCAACAAGAGTTCTTGCAACAATCTGTTTATTTTGCAGTTTAAAAAACATACCCATTTACTTTCGATTTAAGCCTAAACGAATCATTAACAATGTTTCTCTGTATTGTTCGAACAAACGAGTCTATTTTACTGACCCGAAATGGATTGGATTTAGAATAGTTGATAAGGTTTTAACACCATTGCTGCCAGTTGATTTAATTCTGTTGCTCAATGCTCTGATAGTAAGGTATATATTAGTGGCTAGTCGAGTCAGAAAGGGACTGAAGAGTCATAGCAAGGGACAGAATGATCCAGAGATGGAGAGCAGACGGAATTCTGTGATTTTACTCCTCACCATATCGGGCAGCTTTATAATGTTGTGGTTTCCGTATATTCTGTTCATTTTTAATGTTAATGAACTTCTCGATGACAATTCTGAAAATATATTTAAGGAAGTTGCGTACATGTTGCGGAATTTAAGATGAAGCACAAACACATTAATTTATGGAGCGACGCAGTCCAAGTTCAGAGAACAGTTGAAGAGCATGGTGCAATATCCGGTTACGTTAATTATGAAACTAACTTCGAAAGGAAACAACTCTGAGCTGCTGAAAAGATGATACGTGAATTGAAAGGGTGGCTTGGCAGAACATCGCTGGGAAGCAAAATCGAAAAGCAAGACGTATTAACATGTCGTGACCAATCCACATGGAGGAACAGAAGAACTAAAAAAGAACAGCGAACCAGGTCAAACAGAAACCTTCTGAAGGCCTGAAAGAAATGAGCAGGTATAACCCAAATCCAACAACAGCAGCAAGGCACATCCTATATGAACTTGTATGACTAATGGCAAAAGAGCAGGAAAATTCTCACATCCCAGAGATAAGTGAACAAGGCCGAGAGATGACACCCGTCCTGCAAACTCAGTTGTAATGTGCATACGAGGAAACAAAATGATGTCTTCAGCTTGTGTGCTGCAGGATACTATTCCTTGCATGACAATCAATGAAATCATTTTCTGTCAGACAGGGCTAAATGATTCAACAAAGAAAGGATCAACTAGGCGTTGAACTTTATTCATCATATTATTGACATTGATACAGGAGCAGATTAGATGCGATGGGTTCTGTGGTAAGGAACTCATCTCCACTCTCGAAAATGAGATGGCACTATCTAGAAAGCAGAAGTCCAAAATATAATGAGATACTCGCAGATTTGCGCTGATTGGTGCAGCTCGATCAATACGTGGGATTCACAACCGCTGCAGTAGGAATTTAACTGGAAAACATTTTTTTAATCAAGTTAAATATTCGCGTCAGAGCCAGATTCTGCCCAGAGCCACATACATTTAAGTAGTCTAGTTAAACATTCTGCTCCGGATAAAGCAGTTATCCATCTGGCACTGGAAACCCTTCACATGAATATGGCCTTTCGTATTGCCTTCACATCTTCAGATTACTGAGGGGGCGGTGGGTTGGAGGAGCTAATACATAGAGTGATTCATTACAATCTTACTTACATAGGTTGAATAATGATATCTGGGAATTGTTTGACAGTGAGAAGTGTGCACAATGGGGGAGGTAGTGATTCACTTAGCATTACTTCCAAACAGGAAAGCGTGCTGAGCAGAGAGATTGGTGCAGGATTCCAACTCCACCACACGAACCCACCCCGAAGTACTACATGCTGGTGAGTTGCAGAAAGAGGAATTTTCAGCAGTTGCACAATTGTTGGAGAAATGGTCAAAAGTGAAAACGGTCTTGGAGTGCTTTTGCTTTTTGTGCATTGGTCTTATCCTTGGGCGTGCATGGTCTCTGCAATATTAAAATACAAACCTGAATGCAGAGATAGACATACCGAATAGGAATCTACAAAGACAGGAAAGATAATAGGAATGTATTTGTTTCTGAATGAAAGTAGCATCAAGTGTCCTTGTGGAAGCTTCATTGAACTCAGAGATCCCATGCTGATGCTATGAGGATGTATCTTCAAACAACACCATTGATATATGCAGTTGTTTCCGTGAGGATCCATTTTCCACGAATATAACACAGAATCTGCTTCTATACGCTATGATTTCGACATCTTCTCATTCTAGTCTATTTCCTTTTATTGCACTCCATAGCCATGTACAAGTTTTAATATCTGTGAAACCTGTGTCACCATCAGCTTTCATTACTATTTGTCATTGGGTTATTTCAGATAACGTTAAGCCGTTTCTGAGAAATCTGAAAGAAATCTTGCTTCATCGTCTTTTTAAAAGCTGTGCTCGAAATTGCCAGTCATGGAACGAATGAAGAAAATCTTGAACTATTTCTCCAATCCTCTGTTGTTTCTCTAAGCAATTCTCATCAATAAAGGGCAAAAATAAACGAGAAACTATGCTCAAATTACACATTGTCCTTCTTCTATAATACTGAGACTAAATGTAAATTTGACCAGCAGTGTTACAGTTCTTATCTCTGGCCAATGATTGCCCTCACTATCTGGAATGATGACATTCACAGATTAGAAAACGATGCAGGCAAATGAATTATGATGATCTTGGACAGTTCCTTAGGAATCGATAAAAGTGGAGGCAAACTCTAGGTACAAGTCGTTCCATGAAACGCTAGTTTTAATATCGTTTGATGGTGGTTTCCTACTTGATTAAACAGTTTTATACAAAAAAAGTAAATCAGTCTGTACCTCATTGATTGTTGATTGACGTTTGTGCAAACATTCCTGTGTTTGATACATTGTGACAACCTCCGACGATGAAAGAGAACATTGAATTACTTCTGCATTATCCAGTGCCTGAATTGTATATGACCAAGAACCTGCCGTTTGCTCCCAATCTCTCACTGTCAGATTTACGAATCTCTGGGACTGTGGAACTTTGTTTCGGGTCATACATTGAAAGTGGGATTTATTCTTTCTCTGAACCTTGCTGTCTGTCAGTGTGAATTGCAACGCTTATTTCCGAATCTCTGGTTTTGTGCATGTAAGTGAGATCCACTCTGCACTGAAGCCCTGCTCAACATTGAGTGTCCAACCCCATTTGCAGAACACCTCCAGTCTGTAAACAAGCATGACCCCAAATTTTCCGTAGCCCAGTCATTTTAACACAGCATTCTGCTTGCAAGCTCATTTGTCTGTCCTCGGTATTCTACCATACTCCAGTGAATCACGACGCAAGCTGGATTAGCAGTATCTCATCTTCAAACTAGGCATGTTCACAACATTCTGGACTAATGCTGAGTTCAGCACTTTCAAATTGTGAGCTCATTGCTTCATTTTCTCTCAGCTTTGCTTTTTACCTTCTCTATCACGCTCTCTCCCCTCATGCCCGCACCAGTGGGACGGTCTACTCTTGCCAGTTTGGCAGATAGAAACACAGTTGTTCTGCCATTCACACAGTCTGACCACTTAATATAAATTGGCAACGTTCTTTCCAAGTCACATCAGTCCAACCATCGCCCCAGCAATGTTGCATAAATGCTGCTCTCGCAACACACCAACATCTAAACTCAAAAGTTGAGATTCCTCCATTTCCATAGATACAGCCCTTAACCCACTCTGGTATCCAATATTTTGTTGTTTTCAGTTTCCCGTTTACCAGAAACAGTTCCCCAAACCACGCCCCATTACACTGTGTCCCGCCAGCACACCACAAAAGCCACCCACAAACACACTGCCCCGCCCAGCGCACCTTAAACTCCGCCCTGAAACTCTGTGCCACGCCCAGCATGCCCAAAACCTCGCCCCAAATACTGCGTCCCGCCCAGCACACCCCAAACTCCGCAGCCAAACACAATTCTCTGCCCAGCTCACCCTCAAACCCCGCTCCTAAACACGGCGCCGCCCTTTGCACCAACCCAACCAACTATAATTTCCCACACAGTGCACCTCAGGCATTTTCCCAAACACTCTGGACTGCCCAGCGCTCCCCAAACACCGCTCCCATAGACTTTTCCCTGTCCAGATCACCTAAAACCCTGTCCAAACTATAATTCCATGCCTGGTGCACCCCAAACCCGTCCCTACCACAACTCCCCGCGCCTAAATTCAAAGACCCCATTTTCCCAAACTCCACCTTCCATTTTCCAATTCCTCCTCCTTCCATACCGAGGACCAGTTCGTTCTCTTTCCCTATCTTTTTTAGTTTGGTGATGGGGTTTTTGTTGGGAGGTTACAGGTAAGGAACAGATGTGATTCTCTCTCCTTTGTAGTGCTGGGATGGGAAGAGAAGTTTTGTCAGAGAATTCTTGATGATATTCTGAAATTTTGTTCCCATTAAAAACTAGGCCTCATGCTTTGGGACCACGTTTGACATCTACCAATTCTTGCCTCTCAGAGCTAGGCCCCATATTTCAAACTTCAACACGACAGACCAATCCACTGGGTGGTGATGTAGGCACTGGCATGGCCTCCAGATGCATCACAACGAGGATGGGCAAGAGAACCCTTTGTGGCTGCGCATTGCTCCACTCTTTGCTGGAGAACACCGACGCCAAGACGCAGCCTTGGTGCCAATCAAGCCCTGGAGGACTGTGATGGTGAGCTGCAGATGCTGGTGGATGTAGTGATGGATCTCATTCAGCCACTGCTGCTCACCCACGACATAGTCCAGGAGGCACCCTGCTGCAGAACTGGCTGGCAGGCTCCCAATCCTCCACGTTGTTGCCAGGAGTGGGTGAGTTCCTGGAGCCGGGCATTCAGGAGCCTTGGATGATAATCATGGAAACTGAGAGTCGGAGGCTGGCGAGGCTGCACTCAGCCGTGGCGCAGTAATGGCCCACGAAATCAGTTGGGCCACATTGAGGCCTCAGTCAATTGCACAGCCAATTAGTGAAGCAAATCTAAAACAGAGGCAGAGCCTATATTTCCTTGCACTGATCAGCAAGTTCTGACCTTCACTCAGATTGGCTCACTTGCACTCGGATCAAGATGCAGCCTAGTCCTATATGCCCCTGCATTAAATCCACTAATTGGCTTACCCAGCTCTGGGCCCCCGATGCATCCTGAGCCGATATTTCACTGCTTTGTCGAGATATTGGTTCATTTACTAACACAGCACGAGGTCTTCGATGCATCCGAGTCCTGCATCAGGGTCATGGTGCGAGTGGGATGTGCATCATTTTGGCCCAGAGATTCAACCTGCGTTCTTCATCTCTGATCTGTGGAGTTCAGCTAACTCTGGATCAAATGTAAGTACTTGCTCCATGATCTGGATCTTCGGCCTAAACCTCCCGCGCTGTGGGTCTCAATTCATCCCCAATTCATCTAGTGTGAGATCGGTTTTGGAAAGGGCCCGAGAATGGAGCCTGGGACTCTCCTGCTCTTTGTGCACATGTATCAAGCTGTGAGTGTGAAGGTCTTTAGTTTCACAGCACTCTGTAAAGTCAACTCCCCAAGATGATGCGCAGGCTTACGTTTCCCTACATTGTGGGTCCTGGTCAGTCCTGGAAGGAAAATTCAGGAAAACTGGCAGATGAGGCATTCTGCTCTGAGTCACCTGGCTTATCTCAAAACAGAAGACTGTGTGTTCATTTCCATCATTTACTGGGTTTTAACTCTCTGTGGTTAGGAAAGAGATTTGTATTTTCGGCAGTACTAGGTCAAGATGGAAACCGGAACTTTCCTCCTATGGACGTCCATACATGTGGGGCTCTCAATCCC
>NC_057758.1:6939514-6942249 GCF_004010195.1 Chiloscyllium plagiosum
CGATGCATCCTGAGCCGATATTTCACTGCTTTGTCGAGATATTGGTTAATTTACTAACACAGCACGAGGTCTGAGATGCATCCGAGTCGTGCATAAGGGTCATGGTGCGAGTGGGATGTGCATCATTTTGGCCCAGAGATTCAACCTGCGTTCTTCATCTCTGATCTGTGGAGTTCAGCTAACTCTGGATCAAATGTAAGTACTTGCTCCATGATCTGGATCTTAGGCCTAAACCTCCCGCGCTGTGGGTCTCAATTCATCCCCAATTCATCTAGTGTGAGATCGGTTTTGGAAAGGGCCCGAGAATGGAGCCTGGGACTTTCCTGCTCTTTGTGCACATGAATTTAGCTGTGAGTGTGAAGGTCTTTAGTTTCACAGCACTCTGTAAAGTCAACTCCCCAAGATGATGCGCAGGCTTACGTTTCCCTACATTGTGGGTCCTGGTCAGTCCTGGAAGGAAAAGTCAGGAAAACTGGCAGATGAGGCATTCTGCTCTGAGTCACCTGGCTTATCTCAAAACAGAAGACTGTGTATTCATTTCCATCATTTACTGGGTTTTAACTCTCTGTGGTTAGGAAAGCGATTTGTATTTTCGGCAGTACTAGGTCAAGATGGAAACCGGAACTTTCCTCCTATGGACGTCCATACATGTGGGGCTCTCAATCCCATAGATTCCATGAAAGATCAACAAACGCGAGCACGAGACGGGGCCTCCTTGTCCGGATCTTTAACAGTCCCACATGGGGTGAAATTGTTAAATTCAGAGCTCGGCTGAAAATGGAGCCTGAGGCCTACACTTCCCTGCATCGGGCTCCAACCGCCCCACACGGGGTGAAATTGGTAAAATCAGTACTCGATCTTAGATCGAGAAACGGCATGTCTCTGCAGTGCATTACAAGATATGTGGAAGAGAAGGATTTATTTCCTAGTGAAGAAACAATTCCAGGTGTAATATAAACACTCAAGAAGCAAGAGCAGTGCAAGATTCATTGCTTAAAAGTCAGGAATAGGAAATGCGAAATAACAATGCTGCGTGTATACTACAGGCCTCCCAACGACCAGCAGGCGAGAGAAGAGAGAAAATGCAGACAGATCTTGGAAAGATGTAACAGCAAGGTTGTTGTGGTGGGTGCTTTTAACTTCCCTGACACGCTAGGAACTTGGATGGGCAGAATTTGTAAGGACCGTCAGGAGGGATTCCTGACAAAATCGGTAAACTGTCCAACCAGGGAAGGGACCTGAGTTTAGGAACTGAGCCAGGTCAGGTAAATGAAGTTTCAGTGTGGGGCAATTGTGGGAGAAGCGACCATAATTATGTGCATTGCAACTTTGGACGAGGTGGATGAGTGGTTCAAGCGAAGGACTGCTAATCCATTGTGGTTTGTACGCGTGTGTTCAAATCCCAGCCTCGTCGGTGTTTTATTATTTGGAAAGGCAAGGAGTTATCAGGAATAGTCATCGTGGTGTTGTTTATGGGAAATCATGTGTCACAAACTTGATTGAGGTTTTTGAAGAAATAACAAAGAGAATTGATGAGGGCAGAGCAGGAGCTGGACTTCAGTAATGCTTTCGACAAGGTTCGATTGGGAGACTGATTAGCAAGGTTAGATCTCTTGGAATAAAGGCAGAACTAGCCATTTGGATACAGAACTGGCTCAAAGGTAGAAGCCACAGGTGGTGGTGGAGGGTTCATTTTCAGACTGGAGGTCTGTGACCAGTGGAGTGCCACTGGATCGGTTCTGGGTCCTTTACTTTTTGTCATTTACATCAATGATTTGGATGCGAGCATAAGAGGTGCAGTTAGTAAGTTTGCGGAAGACACCAAAACTTGCGGTGTAGTGGACAGCGAAGAGGGTTACCTCAGATTACAACAGGATCTGTACCAGATAGGTCCATGGGCTGAGGAGTGGCAGTTCGAGTTTAATTCAGATAAATTTGAGGCGCTGCATTTTAGGAAAGCACATCTTAACAGGACTTATATATTTGATGGGAATGTCCTAGGGAGTGTTGCTGAACAAAGAGACCTTGGAGTGCAGGTTCATAGCTCCTTGAAAGTGGAGTCGCAGGTAGATAGGATAGTTAAAAAGGCGTTTGGTTTTCTTTCCTTTATTGGTCAGATGACTGAGTACAGAAGATGATAGATCATGTTGCGGCTGTACTGGGCATTGGTTAGGCCACTGTTGGAATATTCTGAGCAATTCTGCTCTCCTTCCTTTGGAAAGATGTTTTAAAACTTGAAAGGGTTCAGAAAAGTTTTACAATTATGTTGCCAGAGTTGGAGGATTTGAGCTATAGGGAGAGGCTGAACAGGCTGGGGCTGTTTTTCCTGGAGCGTTGGAGGCTGAGGGGTGATCTTACCGAGGTTTACAAAGTTATGAGGGTCATGGATAGGATAAATAAAGTATTTTCCCTGGGATCGGGGAGTCCAGACCTAGAGGGCATAGATTTAGGGTGAGAGTGGAACGATATAATACAGACCTAAGGGGCATTTTGTTCCCGCAGAGGGTGGTCCGTGTATGGAATGAGCTGCCAGAAGAAGTGGTGGATGCTGGTGCAATTTCAACATTTAAGAGGCATTTGGGTGGTTATAAGAATAGGAAGAGTTTGGAGGGATACGGGCCGATACTGGCAGGATGGGTTGAGATTTAGTTCGGATATCTCGTTGGCATGGTCAGGTTGAACCGAAGGGTCTGTTTCCATGCTGTACATCTTTATGACTCTATGACTCTCTCACA
>NC_057758.1:6942437-6949981 GCF_004010195.1 Chiloscyllium plagiosum
GTACATGGGAGTCGCAAGCTGCTTTGAAGAATTCCTCTGACTTTCTTCTGAAGTATTTCTCTGCATATTGTGCCTCCTGCCTGCAAGAATTTGTTTGATTTTACCCTTTTTACAAGAATTCCGTTTATGGAATGCTTCTGTTTTTGAACAGTTAATTATTGCTTGTTACTGTAGCGGGTCGTTTAAATTTTGCAACAGTGCAGTTATTCTAAATTCCTCTTTCTATTTTGTTCGTGTTCCAACTGTAGTACTTAAATGAATTCTGTTTTGTTTAAAGCCGAGTCGTCTGATCCGTTGCATTCTGGTGGGAACACAACTCACGTCTGCCTTTAAAATGAGGAAACGTCAGTTTTGACACAAACTTCTGAAAATATATTCCAGGGTTCTGGCAATTTGAAGGCTGTTGTCGAGATAGATTGTGTAATTCAAAATTCAACTTTGTGCTTGTTGGACATAAAGATGGCTTGTGGTAGGTGTTGCTGTCTGTTGTTCCGGGAGTTGAATACGGTTCGTTTAAACAGTGCTTTCCGAACTATTGGCTCGTTCAGTCGCTAAGAGTTTTCTGAGAGTGGAAGAATGAGTTTCAGAAAAGTTGCGCAAGGGAATGCTGTTGGAATTGGCAGCCAAGCTGAATTTGCACTTGCCTTTGTCTTTGAATTTGAATTGCATTTCGGGAATTTAAGATGATATCTTTTAAGTGTATAGAACCATCAGTGATTATGAAATGAAATACTATCGCCCCAACCACCTTGGTTTTTACAGGCCATGGCTGCCCTACTGTCAATTTCTAACTAATCCCATTCATGCTTACATGAAAGCAATTCTATTTTCAATCGAAATCAGTTTAATGTGTTGTAAACCGACATTAACATTTTGACTTAAACAAAAAGAATCCTCCTGAGATTTTGTACCATTTGACATCAGCATAAACTTGGTCTCAAAATCCCTATTCTTTCATGCGACTGCAAGATGGAGCTATAATTGCAGAAGATTACAGGAGAATTGAGAGCTGCGCCCACGCCAGTTTGTCTTTGTGTGCTTTTGTTCGTTCTGTTTTGCAGGTTACAGGCTCATACCACGGCTACTGAGGATCCATGGGGTTTGTTAATTTCAAGCGTCATGTGGAATGACTGCCCCATATTCGCTTTGTCCTGTTTTGAAGGGAGTCCAGGTTCTCTGGGTCTGTCCAGAAAGACCCTGAAGGACCAAGGTAAATCCGAATATCACAGGAACACGGTAGGAGATACCCTGGTTCTGCCAGGTCACTGGCCAATATTGTTGGAGAAATGAAAAAAAGAGGGCAATTGCTGCTTTGGTCTCGTCCAAAACAAAAATCGAAATTTGGCCAGGTACAAAAAAATGCTGTTGGGAATGCTGATGCAATTCTCGCTCCATAGCCGCAAGATACTCATGTGAGTACTCAACAGGGCCCTATTGTCCGGATTGTGCTGTTGAAAGCATCTTAACGTTTACAAAATTAGTAAAAACAAATTTGCTTTCCCCACGATTATGAAATATTTGATAAGCCCCAGACTCACTCTGAGGTATGCAGCGTGCTTCAAGAAACCCCGATCCATTCAATTGCCCAACATTATTTTCAATTGGCTCGTGCAAATCTGTAGTAATTATAGTTGCTTGCTTCAGAATGTCCAGGTTTCACGCGATTTGGCACACGGGACACATTGTGTATCTATTAAGGACTCCATTGAATTTCCCCTGGGTTGCAGACTAATGCAGCGGCACGAACATCTTGCTTTGAAAATGTTGTTAAAATTGCAAATGGAACGTCTGGGAGGTATTTAGATTTTGCCCACGTGGTTAAGCAACTATATTTCACAGCCAAGATTTATGAGGCTAATCTCCCTAAGTTTGATTACATTGGAAACTGAGTGCCTCATGGCCATTACAAGCAAGGAATAAACAAAATCTGTAAACTGAGATATGAGGAAAGTTGAAAAATGTTCATGTGTGCGTGTGAGCGGGAGGGAGAGAGAGGGAGAAAGAGAGACTGACTCAGCTGCATCTTGCAGAAAGGTTAACCGTTTGTGATTTGGTTCGAATGCACATTTGCTTGTTGGTTAATGAATGTTTGTGTTTTGTTGCGTGGAGTTGAGATTTTTGAATTGCATTTCGGGAATTTAATATGATATCTTTTAAGTGTATCGAACCATCAGTGATTCTGAAATGAAATATTATCTCCCCACCCACCTTGTTTTTTACAGGCCATGGCTGCTCTACTGTCAATTTCTAACTAATCCCATTCATGCTTACATGAAAGCAATTCTATTTTCAATATTTAATGTATTGTAAACCGACATTAACATTTTGATTTAAACAGAAAAAATCCTCCTGAGATTTTGTACTATTTGACATCAGCATAAACTTGGTCTCAAAATCCCTATTCTTTCATGCGAAAGCAAAAGACCATTTTCACCCCTCCCACACTTACATGTTCGACAAATGAAGGAATAGACTAAAGGAATTAAAGTAGTAGCGCAAAAGATCGTGACCTCTGGCGCAGAATAATTCTGTTCCAGGATGAGGACAGGTCGCTGCTCAATGTTAATAAAAATCTAAACCAAGCATTGTGGAAACTCACTTCAGACTTTAACTTTTGATCATTTAGTGGTGGAATTGCATGAACTTCATTTAATTTGCTTAAATATTGTAATGCTGTGAGTATAAAGATAGATCCAAAATATCCCGAACCAACAGGAGTGATTTTAGATAACGATACTAACATGTTTAATGTTGTTTAGGACTCGTTTGTTTCCATTTAATTTGAAAATTGCTGCATCGCATTGGTGATTATGAAGTACTAGTCATTGCTTTATTATTTCTCAATTCCTATCCCACACTGACAATTTCAACATTATGTTCTGATAAATCATGTAACAAAATCAATATCCCATTGTTCATATCTGTGCCTTAGAATTCGGCCGTTATTTATGCATTCGAAGTATTATATTACCATGTGAGTAGGCAAGAGCTTTTAATGCTGCTTCAGTCATTTCACGGCCTATAGCATTGTGAATGAGCAATGATTGTCAGGCCGACTTATGGAACCTAATTTGGCATATTAAATAAGGGACTTGAACCAAGTAATTATAATGGATTTCAGAGTTGTTAACTGTGTACATGTTAAAATTGAATTTTGAATAAATAGTTTCCAGTTTAGTTCAGTTTCCACCTCTGAATTGCAGATAATGATTATTTTTTATTATTTTTAATAACCAATTGTTTTAGCCCTGACTCTCAAAATGTGATTTTATTGGCAGGACAGATTGTTCTTCAATCCTTACTTGTTTTTATTCCTGTACACATTGTTAGTGACCTTGGATGCATAAATTTATTCTGCCATTTCTCAGGCCATTGGCCCATCTGGTCCAGATCCTGTTGTAATCTGAGGTAATCCTCTTCGCTGTCTACTACACCTCCAATTTTGGTGTCATCTGCAAACTTACTAACTGTACCTCTTATGCTCGCATCCAAATCATTTATGTAAATGACAAAATTGAGAGGGCCCAGCACCGATCCTTGTGGCACTCCACTGGTCACAGGCCTCCAGTCTGTAAAACAGCCCTCCACCATCACCGTCTGCCTTCTACCTTTGAGCCAGTTCTGTATCCAAATGGCTACTATTACCTGTATTCCATGAGATCTAACCTTGCTAATCAGTCTCCCATGGGGAAACTTGTCGAACGCCTCACTGAAGTCCACATAGATCACATCTTACTGCTCTGCCCTCATCAATCTTCTTTGTTACTTCATCAAAAAACTCAATAGTTTGTTAGACTTGATTTCCCATGCACAAAGCCATGTTGACTATCTCGAATCAGTCCTTGCCTTTCCAAATACATGTACATCCTGTCTGTCAGGATTCCCTCCAACAACTTGCCCACCACCGAGGTCAGGATCACTGGTCTATAGTTCCCTGGCTTGTCCTTACCGCCCTTCTTAAACAGTGGCACCACGTTTGCCACCTCTAGTCTTCCGGCACTTCATCTGTGACTATCGATTATACAAATATCTCATCAAGAGGCCCAGCAATCACTTCTCTCGCTTCCCACAGAGTCCTCGGGTACACCTGATCAGGTCCTGGGGATCGATACACCTTTAACTGCTTCAAGACATCCAGCACTTCATTCTCTGTCATCTGGACATTTTGCAAGATGTCACCATCTAAAGGATGACTTGAGTTTGTCAGCGACTTTCTTGCCTGGTGGGCCTTATCTTTTACTTGTCTACAGCTTGTTTTTATAGAATCTTCTTGCATACATTTTTCTGAATATTGTCTAATAATTGTAGATTTTTTTGCAGAGGCATGAAGACCATCCCACTAACTGATACTGCTGCTCATATTGTGGTGGACACGTCGGAAATATTTCGATTAGTTACCCAAAGCTCATCAAAGTTTACAATCACAGGTACACTAAGCCTCAAAATTAGGAATGGGCAAATGGAAGATCCATTCCTGGTTCTGCTGGTCACCTGCACAGCGGTCAAGTTCAAGGGGAGGCCCAAATAGATGCGCACAAAACAATGCAAAAGCACTGGAGGAAAACCAGGAGTCCCCGTCAGAGACATTTGTTCAGCATCCGTCTGCAAATGTCTCAGCCTGATCGTCCTTCCTTTCACTACACTCTTTCTGATCTTTCTTTCACTGACTAAGTTTGGTTGGGAAACAATGGATAACCTGAAAACCTCCAGTTAACAGGAATTACAGTTTAATACTTTTATTTATGCACAGAAGGTCAGCTACTCCCGATGATGGATGTGTATTCATATTCCTGTCCACCCTTTTGGAGACATTCCCCATTGGCCGTCACACTTCATATCTCTGAGACGGTTGAATGGTGGTTATATCAGACCCAGCCTGCCGGTGTGATGGTTCAGATTCCCTCTACCCCTCACCACAACAAAACAATAAGGTATATCTGGGAGTCAGCAAGGTATTGTCTGCAGACGGTCAGGTATGTCTTGAAGTTGCATGTAATTTTGCGCGCATACCCGCTGCCCTGTTCCTTACCAAAACCACAATCCAAGGTGTACTGCGCAGGCTACGATCTGCTTCAAAAGCAGCCTGCAGAGGGATTGGGAGCTGAGATACAGCACATGCTCCTCCTCTCTGCACATCATTTCTCTTGGCCTGGAAAACATCCTTCCGATCACTCAGATTCCCAAGAAAAGTGTTCACGGCCACTCCGAGTGGGACTGTCCAGCTGAGCCCAGCCTTCACCTTTTTCTAGACTGGCAACTGCTATTTGGGGTATGTGATTCCTTTCCTCTATGAATCCCACTCGTCCTCATTTGAACAGCCTTGGTCTCGCTGCAACAGATCCATTGCCATTTCAAAACAGTTTTTCGGATTTTTCTCTTCCCTTTTGCAACTGCTCGATACATATTGAAGTAAGGCGCCTGGCCTTACTTCAAACAACACTGCCACAGCCCTTGCTGAGATAAATGCAGAAATGGTCACCATTCCCACTATGGCCCTGCAGAACAGGCTGGCCCTGGATTATTTGTGAGATGAGAAACGGAGCACAGGTGCCCTGATAGGCTCTACCTGTTGCACCTCCATTCCCTTTGCCACTGAGAACATCACCAATGTTGCTAACCACATCTGTAAAGTAGTCACAGAGCTCCACGAGAACAGTTCCTAGTGGGATTTGTGGAGCTGGATGGACTGATGGTTCGGGTATGATGAAGTGACCTTGTGCAAGGCCTCATAATCCTCATCGTGGCCATTGCTATCCTAACTATGATTATTGTCTGTGTCCAACTGGCCAGTGTAAGATTCAATTCCTTGTTTTGGCTCTGGTCCCCAGTGATTCCGCAGATGCCTAGGTTTTCTCTTCCTGATGAAACCCCAAATGGCGATTCTCATTACCTGGACCCTTCTGCCCCTTTTCTTACCAATCCCGAGGATGATCTATCCGATCTCCAACTACCATTCCCTGACAATCCCCCTGGCTCCCAATCCGTTCCTTTCTTTAAAAAAAAAGTAAGGATTGAAGAAGAATTGGCCAAAATTGACACAAAACAGTTAGAAGACATTCGGTCACAAAGCAATTTTTGCAGTAAGATTTCGAGCCTTTTAATGAAGTGTGAGAACAATCCCGCTCTGATAATACTCACTGGCAGCTTCAAGATGTCTCGGCTCCTCAGTGTCGTTAGTTCTATCCCAGAAAATGAATAATTGTTTCTCTCTGTCCCTTATTGGGAATTCTAGCCTTGCTAAACCCGGAATAAAATATAACATTCAGTCTCGTAGATATTAAGAAATATTGGTCTGGAAAATGTATGGGAACTTCATGACTGCCCCGAGGGCGCACAATTTATGGGCAGCGAGCTTTGATTATCTATGCAGCCTGTACCATTTTGTATTTCTGTCGAATTGTGTCGGACTTCACGAAGGAAGATGTAACTCCCTCTGGTCATGGTAAAATTTGTTAATTGTTCGAAGTCTCTACCCCTGACTATTTTGGTTTAAACAAGTCACGTCGCTTTTACTTTCTCCCATACTTTGACTGACTGAATGGGCGCACTGATTGACTGACGGAAAGAACGCACTAACTCACTGAATGATTGTTCTCACTGACTGACAGAATGGAGGTACTGACTGACTGACTGATTGAACTCACAGACTGACTGGTTGACTGACCGAATGGATGCACAGGCGACTAACTAAATGGATGCGCCGTCATACTGACTGGATCACCTCTCAGCATCCAACATTCCTGTGAAAATTGCTCCAGCATATTGTTCCTCTCCCTGTGGCTCAAATCCCAACTCAACATCCTTCAATCTTTTCTGCATTGAACAAAATTTCTCCTCTGCCTGGGAGACCAGAATTGAATGCAGTATTCCAATCGTGGTCTAACTAATGTCATGTACAGCCGGAACATGACATCACAACTCCTAGATTCTATATTCTGACCAAGGAAGCCAACCATCCTAACATCTTCTTCACCCTCGTCTCCAGGGTCCTGCCATTAATTGTATAAGACCTGTCTTGGGTTGCCTTACCAAACTCAAAATCCATCGCACACCTATCGGAGCATCTGATGAAGGAGGAAGTGAGGACTGCAGATGCTGGAGATCCGAGTTTGCCACTGAGAAAGTACAGTACGTCAGGCAGCATCCGAGTAGCAGGACAATGGACATTTTGGGCATAATCACTGCCTGACATTCCTGATGAAGGGATCAACTGCCTTATCCATGTCTGCTGGCCCTGGATCTAACATCGCAAGATCTTCGATGGCACCAACATACTCACTGTCCCCATTTACAGTGGATGGTTAAGTTCCCGATGCTCTGCTCTGCCTTCCTTCCCACTCCAGCCTCCCATGGTCCCACCGCTTCCTTTCCAGTTCTCCAACGCTTTATCCTCTCTGTTCCAACTGCCCTCACCGTCTCTAGCTTTGCAGCCACATTCTGCTCCATTTGGGCACCAACTGGTGTTTCTAACCCAGACCCCAGCCCTCTGGCACAGCCCGACCTGCTACACGTTTCCGGGCTGACACATACTGCCCATCCGATCT